>NC_056747.1:1291475169-1291577669 GCF_019279795.1 Protopterus annectens
TGGCCTTGCAGTGGACCTTTCTCAGGGCAGTTTTATTCCACTGTCTTCTGGTTTGAGTTAGCAGGGAAGAACACTATACCTTGTCAAGTGGTGTACCAGTATTTTAACACAGTAACATAATTATTGAAATGCTGATGATGAGCCGTCCAAGGAGCCCTTTATTATTTGTACAGTCAGTCCCGGTCCTTTATTATTTGTCCATCCAGTCCCATAGGCTCAAGTCATCACAGAGGATAGATTTTTTAATACATCTATAAAAACAATATTTAGATCTCTGTTGTGAACTCACCCATACTCCTCTGTTTAAAATCAGATGTTTATTTCTAGTTAAATGGAAAGTATATTTCCTAAAGTACCTGGGCATAGCAAATATAAACTGCATCACCCAAAAAAAAATGTTTTGTTCTTGTCAGGCCTCGGGTCCAGGACCAGGGTGTTTTTGCACTACTGGCAATCTGGTTGTAAGAGCAACCTCATGATACTGGAGTGTGAAATAAGCAGGTGAGGTTTCAACACCTTTCAGGAGGTTGTTTTCACTAAAATGGATGAAAATGCACGCGTTGGTGCAAGTTACATCCTGGTGGGAGGCTAAAGGTACTGAGAATAACAACTGTAGTAGCACTTACATAGGTACAGCCTGTCACAGGATGCCTAGGAGAGCACCTGAACATGCTTTGCTCTACTGCATAGCTACTTTAGTACAGAGGGGCTCTACTGTGAAAGTCGTTCCCAAAGTTGCAGTATGCTGTGCAGTCACCTTGACCTCTTGGACCCTGTACTTTGAATGCCCAGCAGAAGTCTAGTGAGCCAGATATTTAGCTTTTTTTAATGCTATTTTACATTTGTTTACTGTGGTTGTACCGTAATCACAAGTGACCATTTGCAGGTACTACCTGGGATATGAGATGGCAGCTGTGAAAACAGAAATATACTCAAAGAAAGTATTTTGATTTACTGGAACAAATTATTGGTGACTAAAGTTATTTATTATCAATATTCAGAACTGCCCACAGACAAATGAAGACCAAAGACTTATTTCTGGGAATGTATAACATTGTATCCTGAGCAGTAGAGAAAACATGTGGTACTTTGTGGTCCTTTTCAGAAGAGTAATGTAGGACAAGTGATTTTAACTTTATTTAGCAGAAATCTCTCACTGTGCTTTTTCTTTCATGTTATGTAATAACAGGGTCATTCCATATTTATTTGTTATAAAGAAAACATTTTCAAGGTGTCGAAGCAAACTTTGCATGCAATCTACATTTACAGCTGATGTTTTGATACTGAAGGAAAGAAAGTCACAGAGGCAGTCGCATTCCCTGATAGCATCTTAAATAATAGATCCATAGCTGAGTCACATGTCCCTAACCAATGGAAAAGACCCCACATTATCCCTTTACATAAGGGAGCAACTCCACTGACATGTTGTACTTTTGTCCTATTGCAGTCTTGTCCCCCCATCTAAGATTCTAGAAAAATGTGTGCAGCTAAAACTACTCCACCATCTTACACACAACAACCTACTTTCCCCACACTCAACATGGCTTTAGACCTGCACACTGTACTTCAACAGCCTTATTATCTTTCATGGACTCTGTCATCAAATCCCATGACACAGGCAAACTAGTATCTGCAGTATTTCTAGATTTGTGAAACGCACTTGACATGGTATCTCACCATAAACTCCGTAAAGAATGTTCTGGCATTGATCTGTCCTCATCCTCACTTCAGTGGTTTTCTAGCTACTTAGCTGACAGGCAGCAAGCAGTAAAACAGCAAGGGTCTATCTCCCCATATCACATCACCCCCGCCAGGTGTACCTCAAGGATCCATCCCTGGCCCATTACTATTTAATGTCTTCATCAATAACTAACCCAATATGCAGATGACTCCACTATCATATGTGTATGAGACACATTAATTCACCCACAGCTCATAACACAAGGTTTTCTTCCATAAAAACATGGCTCTCCAATGCTGAACTTCGACTGAACCCAAAAAAATAAAGCTCCTTCTCTTCACCCACAAAATTCATAGCTCCAGCAAAACAAACTTCAATATATTTTCAGCCAACAATACTGAAAATTAATTGGTTCAGCATACCAAACTACTAGGTGTCATAACTGACGATAATCTCAAGTTTGACCTACACATACAAAACAGTAACCAAAAAAAACACCAAAAACTAGGCATGCTATACAGGAATAAAAACTTCCTCTCAGCAGCTACCAAAATTACCCTGCCCAAAACCTACCTTTTGCCTTCACTGTTATGTGGGGCCCCAATTCTAACTAACTTACAGACCTCCCTAAGAAAAAACTAGAAAGCTGCTATAACAAAATTGCCAAATTTGCCATAAACACAACCCCTCTAACTCATCACTGTAAAGCCCTACATTCCCTAAGATGGCTTGAACTCGCCCTCCTCCTCCAATACATATAGCTTACTACTGTATACAAAATCATCCACAACCCACAAGCTTGTCCTGCTCTTAGTCCATTAATCAACTTTTATATCCCAGATAAACATCTCAGATCTGAAGACAAACATCTCCTCCCAATTTATAAACCTAATAAAACCCCAGGCCTAAGCACTTACTCCTGTTCTGTGGCAAAACTATGGAACTCCCCTCCTTTAACTATCCAAACCGCTACTAACCTGCACTCCTTCAAAACCTCTATAAAAGAATACTTCAGCAAAGCTTGGATTTGCTCCTGTATGAGCCCAGGCTGAGGTACTCTTATACCTTTTTCTGCCTGTACACTATCCTCAGTACTAACTTACACTACCTTCCCTTCCTCTACACATACTCCCCTGAGGGTACAGTCATACCTTTACAGCATCTATTTCTACTGTCCCCTTTATCACACCCTACCCTTCTCTACTTGTACTGTCCTATGCCTTCACCAGTATAATCTGCTACCATATTTCATGACCTCTAGAATATTAATAATTATTCTGATAATCATCTATTATATAAATAATGCTGGATCTTCCTATTATCAGGCTTACCATATAACTTGTGCTTTAACAATATGACTTTATTATGTCTGTTAAGTTCTCATTCTGACAAAGTAATGTGTTGTTTTCATATTTGTGCTTGAATGTTATAACGTTATTATGTTTGTCTATTTTTTTCATTCTGTTAATCATATATATCTGGAGCGTTTCTCCAAGGGGCTCCATTGAAAAGAGGTACCTCATGACCGAGTCAGACTTTCCCAGTAAACAAATGGCAAATAAATAAATAAATAAATAAATAAATAAATAAATAAATAAATAAATAAATAATGAAGGAAACACAGTTGATGAGTTTTCTTAGGATGCAGGGAACAAATAATCACTAATAATTCAAGCTGCTTAGAAGCAGATTATGCAGCAAACCTTTCTCAGTTTGGAAAATATAATTTCCTGATGACTTTCCTGAAGGACACATGAAAGATTCAAAAGAAGTGCCCACATAACTCATTAACTGTTTAGCAATAGCAAACCATAATACTCAAGGACCTGAGCTTCAGAAATGTCATTTGGAAGTTCTACTTCAACAGGAAGTGGATGGGTGAATTGGGTGATTTAAAATGAGCACTCTCATCTTTTGTGCAGTCATAATTGTGGCTATCAGCTGCCTTCTCAGTAAGGGAAAAGAGAGGAAAAATAGATAAAGAAAGAAAGAAGGAAGTCATAAGGTGTGTGTGTGTGTGTGTGTGTGTGTGTGTGTGTGTGTGTGTGTGTGTGTGTGTGTGTGTGTGTGTGTGTGTGTGTGTGTGTGTGTGTGTGTGTGTATGAGTGCTCATGTGTTTATATGGATGTGCATGCAAGTATGTCTGTGCACACAATGAGTGCTTGTGTATGTGTGTGTGTGTGTGTGTGTGTGTGTGTGTGTGTGTGTGTGTGTGTGTATACATATGTCAGTGTGACTGGATGAATGGGTGTGTGTGCTAGATTCTGTGCATGCACGAGCAACCTTGTGTGTGTGCGCGCGCGTGCGTGTGTGTGTTTATGTGTGCGCGCGTGTGTATGTGTACATGCACAACTGCTCTCGTGTGTGAATGTATGTGTGAGTTTCTGTGTATATGTGCATGATCAACCTTGTTTCTGTGTGTGTGTTTGTGCATGTATGCATGCATGCACGATTGCTCTCATGTGTGAATGTGTGTTTGTGTGTGTGGTGTGCGCACACGTGTGTATACGTGTATATTAGTGCTAGTGTGTGTGTGTGCATGTGTGTGTATGTGACTCAAATGGATGAGTGTGTGTGTGTATGAGGGTGTGTGTGTGTGTGTGTGTGTGTGTGTGTGTGTGTGTGTGTGTGTGTGTGTGTGTGTGTGTGTGTGTGTGTGTGTGTGTGTGTGTGTGTGTGTGTGTACATGTGTATGAGCGTATATGTGTGTGTATTTTTGTGTGTGTGTGTGTGTGTGTGTGTGTGTGTGTGTACGAGTGTATGAGCACGCATGTGTGTGTGTGTGTGTGTGTGTGTGTGTGTGTGTGTGTGTGTGTGTGTGTGTGTCTGTGTGCGAGTGTATGAGTGCTAAATCATGTGTGAGTGTGTGTATGTAAGTATGAGTGTGTGTGTGTGTGTGTGTGTGTGTGTGTGTGTGTGTATGAGTGCTGATGTGTGTGTGTGTATATGAGTGCTGATGTGTGTGTGTGTGTGTGTGTGTGTGTGTGCTTGTGTGTATGAGTGCTGATGTGTGTGTGTGTGTGTGTGTGTGTGTGTCTGTGTGCGAGTGTATGAGTGCTGAATCATGTGTGAGTGTGTGTATGTAAGTATGAGTGTGTGTGTGTGTGTGTGTGTGTGTGTGTGTGTGTGTGTGTGTGTGTCTTTCTGTGGAGGACTGGTGATGTGTCTTTCATCCCCCCACAATATGACAGACTCCAGCTTCCCTGTGACCCTGGATTAGATACAGCAGGTGTGATAGCTAAGTGAGCTGGATGCTGAAGTTACACACAAGTCATGTAGCTTCTGGTGTGCTTTATGATGGTAGCCCAGGTTTTGTCCATCCCCTTGTATGAATAACTGCATTGATAGCACTTTGCCAATCACTGACCATTACTAGAAGGCTATTTGTAGCTTGATTTGGCATAGTTTATTTTTGTTCCACACAGACATTTAGCAACTGTTGCCCCTTAAGGTTTCCTTGATAACATATTGGATATCCTGTCCAGGTGTCAAATCTTACTAAGTTCTGGCTCAAACCGACTCTAGTCTGTCATCACCATAGTCTTGAGGATGCCCTGGCCCTCTGCTTGCACATGCACATGGCTGTAAACTTAACTTTCATTCTCTTTGTCCCCTTGTCTCTTCTCAGCCTATAATACAAAGCCAGGCGTCTATCCTTACTCTCTTACTGGTCTGTAACAGATAGCAGGGTTGCAGCATTTCTATTGTACTGAAGTTAAATTTATATAAATTACATCACAGCACAGTTTTTCTGTATTGTTATAGAACCTCATGTTAAAGGTGGGTATAGATCTATATTCATCATATGAATGCTGATATATGGTTTCAAGTCCCAGCTTTCGAATTCTGACAATAATTTATCCAATACAACCTTCTCAATTATTTTTCACATCATGAAAGTAAACTCATGGATTCCTTAAAGCTAGGTTGGTTTAAAAAGTACATGTTTCCAATCTTGAGGAAACTTCGCATACTTTAAATGACCTAGTGATTAACAGATATAATGGTACTGTGAGTTCTTGTTGATATGTTCTCAGGTCATTATTACTAATTCTGTCTCCTCCCTGTGCTTTATTTGGGTCCAGTGTATGTAGTTCTTTTTAAATACAGTCTAATTTGATTTCAGTATCTGAGCTTACCTGAATGTTACAAGGACAATTTATTATCCACTCTGTGGAGCCAAAATGCATCACATAAGATTTTGTAAATAATATCTATAATCTGTTGTGTCTGAGAATAAATTTTAGAATCTACACACAGTTTACCAATGTGTATGTCTTTACACCTACCACATCTTATGCATTTATAAAATGGTTTCCTATTCTACTCAATATCTCTACATACATTTTCTTCAGTTTTTTTCTTGATCTTGTTTCACACTATGTTTGCCTGTCCATCTTGTTTATTTCAGTCTTCAAAGTTATAGTTTCACCTCTTTTCCATTTCTTATCATTTTTGTCTCTCACCTTAATCAAGTATCCTGTTCTTATGGAAATGTAGCCTCCTGATGTTAAACATTTTTTGATTTTTTTTGCATCCAAACAATTTCTCTTTCAAAACTTGCCAGCTTCCTCCTGCAGTTTTTCCACACTGAGCGCATCACTCCAATTAATTTTATATAGTGACTGTTTTCCTTCCATATAATCTGGTGTTAATCTTCTGTGTATTGGTTTAGATTTCAGTTTGGCAGAATTAATTAGCAGTAGTTTAACCTTTATAATTACATGATCACTACACATCAACAGTGGTAAATCTTACCATGAAGTAACAGTAATTTCTTTGGGAACACAAACAATGTCTGGTATGTTCAGTTCTCTCTGGTAGACTTCTTTACAGTCTGAAGCAATTGTTGTTCCTGAACATACATTGTGAATAATTTCAGACTATTTTGGGGTAACATCAAGTCTCCAGCTAATATTATTTTCTCTGCAATGTTTCATTCAAGAAATGTATCAATTCCTCTAGGTTATCAGCACTTTTCTCTTTGAAGATCTAGACACTCCAACAACTGTTGTATGTTAAAGCTATATAAATTACATCACAGTACAATGTTTCATTCATAGCGAATTATACATGTTGCAGCTGATTATATTTCTATTTTCAACATATGCATGCTGATATATGGTTCTGAAATCCTAGCTTTTCCAGTTATGACAATAATTTATCCATTATAACGTTCTCCATTACTATTCCACAACATGAAAGTAATCTTATGGGTCTGTATTACACTGGGTTTGATAC
Organism: Protopterus annectens; assembly: GCF_019279795.1. Lineage (NCBI taxonomy): Eukaryota > Metazoa > Chordata > Ceratodontiformes > Protopteridae > Protopterus > Protopterus annectens. The sequence goes on from NC_056747.1 coordinate 1,291,482,092, forward strand.
TTTGTGTTACATTTAAAAAAGAATACAGGCTGTGAGAAAGGCCTTAGAATGCCTTAGTCTTTAATCCCCATCATAATACCTTCACCTGATTTTTTGTTAAAATGTCTGTTGTAGCAAAAACATTTATACCCTGACAGAAGTGGTTTACAGTTCTTGTTCTTCAACCAAGTTTCACAAACAATAACAAAATCAATCCTGCAGGAATGCAGCAAACAGACTTTCCAATAATAATAATAAAAAAAAACGTTATTACTAATGCTTCCAGCATCAACAGCCCTCAGAGATGCATCAAAAGTTGCTATCTGTGCACTGTTCATTTTTTAGTCTGGCACAAATCTTGTTTGTCAAATACTGCAATATATCTGCTGCAGAAATTATCTTCTCTAGTCTTGACAAGTGCATGCCATCCTGTTTAATCGTGTGTGTCCAGAATTAGGCCTGGATATTCTACACATTTTCATTGTTTTAAAAAAGGGCCATTTTTCCATGTAGGTATTTACAAAAAAAATATTTTCACGCACAATGACTTGACTGTCATTCCTATATGTGATTTGTGAAAATATGTCCTAACACCTGTACAAGCTATGCTATCTAAGAGGGCAGTTAGTTCCCTACTAAGAGTCGGATAGGCCTTATGGATGAGATCATTTGTACAAACATGAATAAACACAGATCCATACTTCCTTACATTGCGATATTTTAAGGGCTTTCTCACATCCTGTTTTTTTTTTTAATTGATAGCAGTAAAAGAAACTTGTAGAAAGGTAGGAATAGTAATCAGTCACACAGTAAACAAAGTTCAGGTATAACCATATTATTTATTTATTTATTTGCAGTTGGTTTATTTATTTGCAGTTGGTTTACCAGGATAGTCCATTGGGCCAAGATGAACCCGTTTTCAATGGAGTCCTGGGGAGAAAAGCTTCATTAACAAGGTTACAATAGGTTATACATTAAAATTATAATATTTACAAGTGATACAGCTTAGAATATGACATTACAAGTAATGTAGTTCTAGAAACCAGGTTACAATTAGGTTTTTGGTAAAAATACAATATTAACAAGTGATACAGCTTAGAGTATGACATTACAAGTAATGTAGTTCTAGAAACCAGGTTACAATCAGGTTTTTGGTAAAAATACAATATTTACAAGTGATACAGCTTAGAGTATGACATTACAAGTAATGTAGTTCTAGAAATCAGGTTACAATTAGGTTTTTGGTAAAAATACAATATTTACAATTGATACAGCTTAGAGTATGACATTACAAGTAATGTAGTTCTAGAAACCAGGTTACAATTAGGTTTTTGGTAAAAATACAATATTTACAAGTGATACAACTTAGAGTATGACATTACGATTAATGTAGTTCTAGAAACAAGGTTGCAATTAGGTTTTTGGTAAAAATACAATATTTACAAGTGATACAGCTTAGATTATGCCATTACAAGTAATGTAGTTCTAGAAACCAGGTTACAATTAGGTTTATGGTAAAAATACAATATTTACAAGTGATACAGCTTAGAGTATGACATTACGATTAATGTAGTTCTAGAAACAAGGTTGCAATTAGGTTTTTGGTAAAAATACAATATTTACAAGTGATACAGCTTAGAGTATGACATTACAAGTAATGTAGTTCTAGAAACCAGGTTACAATTAGGTTTTTGGTAAAATACAATATTTACAAGTGATACAGCTTAGAGTATGACATTACGATTAATGTAGTTCTAGAAACAAGGTTGCAAATAGGTTTTTGTTTAAAATACAATAATTACAAGTGTTACAGCTTAGAGCTTGATGTTATAAGTAGTACAGACTGGGGATGATTGTTACAGAAAATTCATACTTAGAAAAGAAACGTTTAATACAAGTACTGAGAGGTCGTTAACTTTTAGGAAGCATGAAAATATGACATCATGATACAGTTTTGAGAGAATGTTTAGTTAGTATTAGCAGAGAATGCATGAGTTAGGAGAGGCAGTATAGGAAGTTGCCAGAAAGGAGGAGAAAAGGTTTGCTAGTATAGATTATGATGGATGAGAACAGGAGCATTCCCACTGGGATGATAGGTGAGAGTGAAGAGATTTGTTGAATGTAAAGTGGTTGGAGATGGTACGAATGGATAGTGGTAGAGAGTTCCATAGACGAGCTAGACCATAGGATAGGAGATTTTTTTTACAGAGGGATGGGTTGGTTTGTAAATTTCTATTAGGTTTTGGTTGTTATATCTTAGTACTCTGTTAGGTAGGTGCATTTTAACGGCAGAGGATAGGGATGGACACAGTAAGGGGTTGAAAATGAGTTTATGTGCAAGAGTCAGTTGAGTGTAGGTGAGATGACTGGATAGTTCTAGCCATTTTAGTTTGTGGAGAGAAGAACAGTGGTGGCTAGATGATTTGTGGCTAGTAGCGAATTTGGCAATTTTGTTGTAGCATGAGGAAAGTTGTGTTATAAGGGAAGATTGAAGAGTAGTTAAGAGTGGGGCTCCATAGAGAAGGGAGGGGATAAGAAATGAGGTAGCGAGAGTGATTTTAGTGGATGGTGTGAGGTAACGATTTTGTCGGTAGAGCATGCCTAATTTTTTATGTGTTTTTTTGATATTTAGTTGTAGGTGGGAGTTGAATTTAAGATTATTATCAATTTGGACCCAAGTAATTTTGTCTCAGACACCAATTCCAGAGATGTGTTGTTATGACTAGTGATAGAAAAAGTGTTTGTATTGATAGAGGTGATTTTGGAGGGAGTGAATACCATTAATTTGGTTTTAGAGGCATTTAGTGCTAGGTGATTTTTTTTCATCCATTGTTCTGTGATTGACAATACGTCTTGTGTTAGCTTTTGCAGCATGGGGAGGGATGTTGCAGAGCAGATAATAGTTGAATCATCTGCATATTGAATGATATTTGAGAAAGGGATAGAATTACGGAAGTCATGTATGAATATATCGAAGAGGAGAGGACCTAGTATGGAACCTTGGGGAACTCCAGTTGTGGGTAGCAAGGAAAGAGGAGGTGGCCTTTTTCCATTTGACTGATTGATATCTATTAGATAAGTAACTGGAGAACCAGTTCAAAGCGGAGGAAGATAGCTTGAGCTGAGAGAGTTTAGTTAGAAGAAGTTTGTGAGAGATAGTGTCAAAGGCTTTAGAGATGTCAAGTAGGAGGGTAGAGACAATGTGTCCAGAGTCTCGGGCTTTATTTATAGTTTCCAGGAAGGAGCGGAGGGCTGTCATAGTGCTATGACCAGGTCTAAAGCCGTGCTGTGTTGGAGTTAATAGGTGATTGTCTAAGAGATATGGTAGGAGTTGTAGTTGGATACATTTATCCTAGGAGTTTAGAAATGGGAGATAAAATAGCTATGGGACTGAAATTAGTAGCATTGTTATTATTACCACCTTTATGTAAGGGTGTGATAAAAGCCTTTTTCCAGATTTGGGGTACTATGCATTCTTGGATAGAGTGGTTGATTAGTATACTAATGGGGTAGGCAATGGCTTCTGCAGCTATACTAAGAAAGTGTGATGGGATGTTGTCTGGGGCATTGGAGCATGGCTTAAGTTTCTGAAGGAGTTTTTTTATGGTGGATATGGGTATAGGTTTTAGAGAAAAAGGAGAGGGAGGGGAAGAGAGGGTATTACAGGATCGTGGTGGTGGAGAAGAAGAGAGTGAAGTTATTGGAGTAGAGGTAAAAGTGTTAGAAGAGGAAGGTGAGGGAGAGGTGGAGGGAGTGATGTTGTTAGAGAATGTTGAGGTTAATTTAGAAATAGAATTAATGAAAAAAGAGTTAAATTGTGTAGCTAAGTCTATGTCAGGAGCATTAGGGTCTGGGCTGGGGTTGTCTGTTTTGCCAGGACTGATAAGGGTAGTGAATCCTTTCCAGAATTTCTGTGGGTTTGTTTTGTTGCTGTTTTGGAGTATGGAGAAGTAGTTTTGTCGGTCAGTGATAGTAAGCTTTTTTACTTTATTTCTAAGTGTTTTATATTCATTTTGATGTAGGGGAGACCTATTTTTTGGAAAAGTGTCCAGACTTTATCTCTGCGTTTCATGGTTACTAGAGTATTTTTGGTTAGCCAAGGGGCAGTTTTGGGTTTTATTCTCTTAGTCCATAAAGGAGCATGGAAGTCAAGAAGTTTTAAGAAGGTTGAGTTGAAGTGGACAACAGCATTATCTAAAGGTAGAGTTTTTAGGATGTTCCAATTTATTGCTTTAAGGGAGTCAATGCAGGTTACGAGGTTGAAATGTTTTTGGTTGCGAGTAGTAATATAATTATGTGTTTGGTGTATGGGAGAAGGGAGTCGATATGTGAATGTGGGTAGGGGGTCACTAAGAGGGTCTGGAAGGGTACCATTGTCAGAGAAATAATGAGGGTGGGAGACTAAAATCCAGTCTAAAATGCTACCACTGGATAGGTTTTTTGAGGGGTGGGTTGTGGAGTTAATAAGCTGTGAGAAGTTATAAAGGTTGATGTTAAGTGGGTTTGTGGGAGCCTGAATGGAGGCCCAATTGATATTCATGTCTCCCAGGATTATTATTTCATTAGAAATGTTGGTGGAGAGCCAGAAGAGGATGTCCTCAAGTGTAGTGATATTGTCACCAGGGGGGATGTAGAGGGAGGCTATGCATATGTGTTTATGTATATTAACCTGAAATAATGCTAGGAGTATTTCAGCATTATTGAAGTGGGGGATAGGTTTGTTATATGGAGTAACTGATAAGGAGGATGAGTATAGGAGAGCAACTCCACCTCCTTTTTTATGGGTTCTGTCTTTTCTTATGATTGAATAGTTTGATGGTGTTATTTCAGAGTCTTTTATGTGGGGTTTTAACCAAGTTTCAGAGATGGATAGGAACATATTACAAGCCTTGCAAACTGTATTCAGAAAGTTCTTGCACAAGTTATCTCCTACTTTGCAGAAAATAATTATTAATCTACAGAAGTATAACCTGAATGTGAAATACAAACCAGACAAAGATCTAAATGTTGCAAATGTGCCGAGGGGAGCATAACTACCTGAAAAGCATGAAGAATTAATCAGCTCATAGATTCATAGGTTAATACTACACTGTTTAAGGAGTCCAGGATCATTGTTCTGCCTTAAAAATCCAGAGGTTTAGTAGCTTTTTAGGAATACAAACATAATCCCTCCAGTAACACAATTAGCTTTGGCAATGAGTCTGAAGGAGAAGAACACATTAAAACTCTGCACTCTGCCTCCGAGCACCACCTTAGTAATGAGTGCTAACCCTAACCTTAATGCTGCCCCTTTCCCCAGTACTAACTGTAAACCCTAACCTCATTAAATCCTTCCTGTAACACTGCCACTATACAAGACAGACTCAGACATACAAACATTCAGAAACACAAGTAAGCAACACTACATCCCCTATCCTAACCCTTACCCAAAAATTCACAAACTCACATACAGACACACAACACCCACCCTTCACTGTTCCCTGACCCTAACAATACCAGCGCATGCACACAGAGGTACACAGATACACAAACACACACAGACACACGCAGACACACATAGACACACACACACACACACACACACACACACACACACACACACACACACACACACACACACACACACACACACACACACACACACACAGTCTCACTCCCCCAACTCCACTTACCTGTATTAACATTCTATACTATTGACATATCCATTGTTAAATCACACCCCTGCGCTTGTTGAACAAATGTATCTTTGGAACTATATATATATATATATATATATATATATATATATACACGCACACACACACACACACACACACACACACACACACACACACACATATATATATATATATATATATATATATATATATATATATATATAGATATATATACACATATACACACACTCACACACATATATATATATATATATATATATATATATATATATATACACACACACACACACACACACATATATATATATATATATATATATATATATATATATATATATATATATATATATATATATATCAAATAAAATACCTCGGAAGCTGGCAGAATAAGAAGACTGAGACCAAAAGTTCAATTCAGAAATTCCTTCTTCATTAAAAACTACTTCGATATAAACAGCCCACAAGATAGAACCCAAAACACTCTGAAAATATGAAAATATTAAGTGGTTTCATTCGTTAAAATAGTGTCAACCAGTCAAACATCATCGGAATAATGGTGGAATGAAATAAGAACTAGTGGAAAAAAATTTGCATCCAATTAAAGATGCTTCTAATATTAAAGTTACCACTGAGTCCAGGAGGCATGTCTGCCTGTAATTTAACTTGCCATCTCAATTCTTTAACTTCTAGAAGGGGATTGCAGCCACCAAAAGGCGAATAAACAAGTTCAAGTGCCACAAAATGGAAAGTTTTGCAGTGTGCATTATTAAAAGCGTGCTTTGCTTCAGCATTCTTCATGTCTCTCTTTCTAAGTGCTTGTCTGTGTTCTTTAATATGATCACTTAATTTTCTTGTGGTTTTGCCCACATAAAACAGTTTGCAACAGTCACACAGTGCAAGGTAGACTATATTCATGGAGTTACAATTAAAAGTTTCTTGAAACCGGATCTCTAGTTTGGCATTTTGTAAACAGAACACATCCCCTTGAGCAATGAAAGGGCAGCACACATACTTGACACGGCAGAACATACCTGTACCCTGGGAAGGGAGACTGGTAATCGAGGGGGTATTCTTTTCAAAAGCTGACTTCAGGGACACGGTCTTTCTATTGCAAAAGCTAGGACTGGGACCCAATATTCTTTCCAAATCAGGGCTACTGTTAATAATTCCCCATTTCCTGGACAATATCTTTTTAATAGTCCCTCCATCAAGAGAAATGGGAAGTGGGAATCTGGAATGGTCATTTGAAGAGCCTGTGAGTTTAGGGCTGAAACCAGATTTAATGATGGGAGGATATTTGTTTTGCCTGTGAACATTAATATTAGTGAGAATGTCATTAACTAATTTTTTGGGTAATATTTTTCTAAAAATAACCATTTAAGAAATTGACTTTCTTTAAGGAAAATATCCTCCTCACTCATGATCCGGCTAAGTCACAAAAACTGCCCCTTAACTATACCCCTCTTCATACAAGGGGGGTACCTGCTAGAGAAGACCAAGGAGTTGCTCCAAAAGGTACTCTTTCTGTGAATGTTGGAAGAAAACTTAAAAGAAACAGCATCCCTGGCTAAACTAACGTCAAGGAAATGAACTTCATTCCCTTTACCCGAGATGGTAAAATCTAAGAAAGTGATACTCTGGCCAACCCTGTCAAGACAATTATCCAGCTTTAATTCAGACCTTTCCCAAATGAAAACAATGTCATCAATCTAATGTTTGTATACCCTGACACAACAAATACCTTCAATCTTGCATAGGGTGTCTGCTTCCCAAGAGCTTAGCTCTAAGTTAGCATAAGCGGCAGCCATTTTGGCTCCCATTGCCACCCCTTCAAGTTGTTGATAACACCATTAAAAGAGAAAAAAATATTAACCAGAAGTAGCTCCAGTAAAGTAATCAAGGTGTCTGCCCTAAGGGGAGGGGTGCTGGTTTGTTTGGTCAGGTAATTCAACACATACTGTAAACCTTCCCGATGTGGGATGCCAGGGTAAAGAGCTACAATGTTAAGTGTGACCAGTATGCATTGTCCTTCAGTGGGTGGACATTTAAAGATTTTGTTTAAAAACTCCCAGGAGTCTTTAAGGTAGAATTGTGATTTTTGAACCAAAGGCTTCAGAAAAAAATCCAAAAGAGCTGAAATAATTTCTGTCTTAATTTTTATAGATACTACAATATGCCTGAGGGGGGGATCTATCGGGTCTTTGTGAGTCTTTTGGATACCAAACATTCTGCCTACCTGTGGGAGTTTCACTTCCATAAACTCCCTTTCTTCCTCTGAGATTAAACCTTCTTGATACAGTCTGTTAAGAGTATTGTCAATGGAAAGAAAGCTCTGGGAAATGTCTCCCCCTGAAACTACTTTATATTGAACTTTGTTAGAAAGGATAGTTTCCATTTTATTATTATAACTGCTAGTATACATAAGCACTATGCCAGCTCCTTTGTCATCTTTCATAATCCTAATATCAGAATCTCTACTTAAACTATCTAAAGCTTGCTTTTCTTCTTTAGTCAGATTAAACCACTTATACTGTGTTTTGATAGATAGAGCTGACAGGATTTCCTTTTCACAAACCCTGGAAAAGATATTCAAAGTAGGGTTGAGTGGAGGATTAAAAGTGCTCCTTATTTTCAAAGGGGAGGGGCTGGCCTTCATCTGAATCCGTATCTTCACTGTCACTGGCCTTAGACCTACTGAAGGTGTCATGTAAACCAGAATGTGCAGGGGAAACACTATTTTCATTAAACTGCAAGAAAACTAATACCAGCAGACAAAATCAACATTAAAAATGTCATTACCAACATTAAAGTCATTGTTTTTTAACCCTTGTTTTTATATATATATATATATATATATATATATATATATATATATATATATATATATATCTGTTCATAGATTAAGACTAGGTTAGCTGCCCTTGTGGGCCATTTTGAGCTTAGCCATTTTCCCTTTGGTGCTTGACTTACTGGGCTCATACCACAGATAATTTGAGGGGACTCATGCTTGGATAAAGCATTTAGGAGTTACCTCTGTCCATTAGTAGTAAAGGGGCAGTCTTGGGGTAAATTTTTTATCATCCATCCATAGATTCAAGTTGTTCTTGAATATGATTAGTTTCGTTTTACGTGGATGAGTAATCTGTTCCAGAGCAGTGGTATCCTTTGTAAGATATAACTCTCCCTCCAAACTGTTGTGTTAATATTGCTGAAGAGGTTTAGATCCCTGGTTCAAGTACTTATGATGCCATTTGACTTGCTGATATGCAGTAGGTCCATCAGTACTGGGTCGGAGAATGCCTTGCATACCAGGCACAGGTCAAATTTTAGCAGTCTGTAGGATACAGAGTATAGTGATAGGGCTTTGAGTCACTCCATGTAAGACATGTTGTTTAGGCCTTGTATCTTTTTAGTAAGTTATCTCTGTGTGTGTTGCAGTTGTTACATGTGTCTGGACAAATGCATGCCAAAGGGGAATTATATTCAATGGCTGACCTAATGAGGGTTGAGTAAAAGGGGGAAATGACATCTCTAGATCTAGACATAATCCCTTTGTTTATAAGCTCTGCAATATAGAAGGACTTTCTTATGACAGTGGACACATGTTGGGCAAAAGTTAGGCCACCGTCCACATACATTTTCAAATCCTGAAAATGTGGGTTAGCTATTAGGGGTGCATTGTCAGTGTGGTAATTCCCTGACGTAGATGACTTCCCAAAGGATACAATAATACATTTCTGTCATTTAGTTTTAGTCCATGATTTTGGCACCAGTTGTTTATCTGAGACAAACCTTCCTGCAGGATGGCTAAGTCATTTGTGTATTCAATGACTGCCCCTAGCTTGCAGTCATCTGTAAACTTAATTAGCCAAAGCCCTTTGCTGTTGTATTTTATTTCAGGGAAGTAGATACCAAACAGGAAACATCCCAGCATTGAACCCTGGGGGATTCTACTGGAGTCTGGTCTCTTTGTGGAGGTAGCTTCCCATCTTTAGGTCTCCTGCTTCATATTTGCGAGACAGTTGGTAATCTATCAGGTGACATAGTAATTTACTCTCAACTTATTCAGCTTTTCTACTACACCTGAGTTGGTGACTGTGTCAGATACTTTGGCCAGGTTGAGGTGTTTGATGTGTACCATTTTACCTTCATCCATTTCTTTGGTGGTGTTTTTTAAAAATGTCCACCCGGTTTAGTAAGCGTGACTTGCCCCTGATGAATCAAAACTGAGACAAGTTCAGTGTTTGGAGTTTGTCTTTCTCCTAATTGATTAATTCCATGATAAGTCTTTCCATGACTTTGCATATAAGGCTGGTCAGACTTAGGGGACTGTAATTGCCTGGGTATGTGGAAGATCCTCACTTGTGCAGGGGAATGACTGTAGCCGTTCTCCATTTACTCGGTACAAAGCCTGTATGGAAGCTGAGGTTGATTGGTGTAGTGGGGGGTGGGCTAAATCATGTTCCATGAAATTACAGATGCATCCAGAGATACTGTCAGGACCCATCACTACAATATTTTTAGCTTTTGATAGCACTTTTAGGACCTGATCTTGTGTAATAGCTGGTGGCGAATCAGTTTCTTACATAGGTGAGGAGGTGTAAAGTTTGAGCTGAATTTATTGGCCAATAGCTCCAATATATATTCAGCATTATTGTAAGCAATATTGTTCACAACCAGTTCAACTCAATGCTCTGTTGTGCTTCTGGGATATTGAATATAAGTGAAAAAGTCCTAGTGATTGTCTTTGTCTTGGGTGGCTATTTTAGACTTGGTTTGGTGCATTTTATTAAGCTCCTTAGTTATTTGTTTTTTTTTCAGTGGTGCTGTATTATCTTTCATTAATTTATATTTCATCTGTGTTTAGATTGATTTTTTGGCACTTAGAAAAGTAGTGTAATTATATAAGTGCGTTAAACAGACTTTCATTGACGTGCTTTGAAAAATGTCGGAAGGGTGAGTATATCACATGTGTTTTAAATTACATGCTGAATTACTTTTTTATTTGGTTTTTGCTGTACTTTGATATAAATCACACTTCAATAATACTGTTACATGCTGTTGATGCTATTTTTTCCCTAAATTAACATTGTTATATCTTAGTTTGTGTGGTGTAATTTTAATTCAGAACTATATTTTAAAATGTATTATTTGTATGTTGTACTAACGAGGGCCAATGCAGGAATTTTCTCTGTCAGATGTGAAATGCTACTGATAACATACTGGCGATTTCTAGAACTTTTCTCAACTTCTGCAAATGCTACATCCAGATGAATCATGCACCTCTTGGGGGGATGGAACGGTGTGGGGGTGTAATTGATGTAAATATTACTCATTAGGTTTACATTAATATAAACTGCAATACTTTAGGCTGTGATGAATGATTTATATTTTCAAAGGTATGCATAATGATGAAAACATTTTTACAATATCATATGGGTAGTAGCAATGCAAAATGCACATATTTAAAGGTGAACATTATTCACAATAATTCTGTCTAGCTTAGATTGAACACTTGAAAGTTGTTTACAGGCCCAGCAACACCAGCAAAGTCTCTGGCCTTCCTGACATTGACAATTTGCTAAACCATAGCAAAAAATAAAATGCAGATGAGAAATCAAACTAATAAAGTTACTCCAGTAAGCGCTTTTGTCTCTCAAACAATATTCTGAGACTTCTTTAGACTGAAGCAATAATTAAACACAATTCACATTTATACGCATTTAAAAATCACATGACTAGGGATCTGTTTGTGTTTTAACCCCTTTCCTTTTTTAATACATAATAAAATCTTCATGATTATTCAAACCAGGTGGATAACAGGCATTGAACTTAGCCTACCATGAGTATTCAAGCCACCCCAACTCCTCTTGTTGCCATAGCAGCAAACTTTTCAGCAAGGCATGAATCAATACATCAGACTACCCTACCCCAAGCGAAGGTATTTGGGGCCTCTGAATGTATCAACTGCAGAAGTTTGGTACAGCCTGTAACAATTTATTTTTAGTTGCATAGCATTCCCTCATTTTACAACTTCATGCATAACATTTTTTTTGTGGGATGGACACCTTCTGTACATTATAGCCAGAATTTAAACATAACTGTTTCCTTATGTCCCATGCTGTGGAGCATTCTTTACATTTACAATATTACATGTTGCATTTGCTAATAACAAGCTTACAGAGGACAGGATAAAATGCAGGATGAAGGCAGTATTTGTATAACTAAATGCTGACTGAAGAAACCTGTTAGAAATGTTCAATACTGCAGTCATTTAAAGCACATGTTTGGGCTCAGTAATTCATTTTCACTTTTGTTTATTTTCATAGGTGCTGATGAGATGGAATACAACTGGGAAAGATATCTAGTGAGGGTAGAAGAGCTGGTCTCACAACCCTGTAGGTATTGTTTCACACCAAGAAGGAAATAAAAGATAGCTATAATATAAAAATAAAACACAATTGAATAATTACATCACAACACATTTTATCCTATCAGGATCCAGTTCTTACAGCTTTAATAAGTGATTGGTAAATACCTCTTCACTGAGGTGCACGGAGTTTTATTACAGGAACTCGTATACTTACAAAATGATGTGAAAGGAAGGAAATGCTGTATTACAAAAGGGAAGACTTTTAATGTGAAAACACACCTGATTCCGAAACAACACCTGTCACTATTCACTTTTAGATTACTTAAATGCATAAGCATTAATGCATTTATTCAGTCTTGGTAGAGTAAATGCAGTATTACAAAGATGAAGAAAGTCGCTCAATAAAGTTTCTTTTTAGTTCATTCAAACTGGGTTTTTATTTTTACTCATTCAGTGACATAGCCATCTATGGTTTCCTACTGAGTGTTACAGGTTATTGGTCATTTCATAGTTGTTTTTATCATCTAAAAGAGTAGCTTGATTTTTATGTGAAGACTTTATACAGATCAACAGCCTGGAACTGAGACACAAAATGCTTAGACATCAGTGACAAACTCAGACTGTTTATCATTGAATTTGACAGTGAATAAGGATTGGAGATCATGGACCAGTACATGCACTGAGATAAAGTTGGCAAGCTGTCTGAATGGCTGGTGTGCAGACTTCTGAATATGGATGTCTGTCTGTTTCTCAAGTGCTGACCATTCAAGAAACAGTATGAGATTCCTGGTCATCTAATGTTACTAGTAGCTGCTACCAAACCTACATCATGATTGACTGAAGGACAACAGTGATGATAACTGAATAATAATAGCAAGGCAAGCATGTGTGTCTATGTGTGTGTGTGTGTGTGTGTGTGTGTGTGTGTGTGTGTGTATGTGCATATGCAAGTGTGTGTGTATGTATGTGTGTGTGTGTGTGTGTGTGTGTGTGTGTGTGTGTGTGTGTGCATATGTGCATGTGTGTTTGTGTATGCATGTGTGTTCATGCATGTTTATTTGTATATGTGTGTGCATATGTGCATGTGTGTGAGTGTGTGTGCATGTATGTGCCTACGTGCATGTATGAATGCATATTTGTGTGTGCGTGCATGTGTATCAGCACATATGCATATGTGCGTAAGTGTGCAAGTAAATGTACGCATGCACACACGCGTATGTGTAGACATGTACACTCCTACGTACCTATGTGCAATCACATGCTTGCTCACAAGTGACTGTGTATATTCTTTAGTATCACTATTCATCCTTCAGAAGCCAGATGGTTCATAGGTTCATAGGTTCATAGGTTTATACTAGGCTATCTGCCCTAAGGCATTTATAAGCCTAGCCCAAAGTTATGTGGCTTACGCCACCCCTTATGTTAGAAATAATATGCCCATTAGTTTGTTGTGCCTCTGTCCAGCAGTGACACAGAGATGATTCCCGGGGTAAACCTACGATCTCCCATCCACCGGTCAAGATTTCTCTTGAACAGAGCCAGCGAGGTGCTCTGCCTCACATGGACCGGGATTTTATTCCACAGCATGGGGAGTCTCTGGGTGATAAATCTATCCCTCCAGCACGTCCTATTTATATCCGTGCTAAGGTTTAAGTCACTTACTATTTTGTTTTCTTTCTTTCTCTTTTGCACTTTTTTAACATTGAAAGCAGAGACAAAAGCTGTTTGGGAGTATACATTTGATAATTTTTAATGCTCCAATTTTGGTATGCATGCACAAGGATCATTATCATATACTATGGACAATATTAACAACTGCAAGGAAAATTATCACTGCAAACTAGAAAAGTAATGCAGCTCTTTCCTTTCAAGCATTTATGAAATTAGCATCTGATGTGTGCTACAAAAAAAGTCAAACTACATATAATGAGAAGTAACCAAACTCCTGCTTATAAATCAAAGTCAAAGTCAAAGAAAACTTTATTGTCATTCAGAGCTACACAGCAGTGTAGCTGAAATGAAATTACAGTGCTTCGTTCTCAATGCAGGAAGCAGTTGCACATATAGATAGAGAAAAATTAATAAAATATCACAGTAGAATTTTAATAAGTAGCAGTTTGTAAGTAAAGTAGGATAGCAGTGACCCACACCCATCCCAGAACAGGAGACAAGGAAGACAGGGAACACTATAAAGGTAATATTGTCAGAGTAAAATTGAAACAATAGCAGCATATCTATGAACAGACTGAATTATTGCACAGTTTGTATGTTGCACTTTACAGTCCTTCAGTGTGTAGGTGGGCTACCTGCACTTTACAGTCCTTCAGTGTGTAGGTGAGCTGCCTGCACTTTACAGTCCTTCAGTGTGTAGGTGAGCTACCTGCACTTTACAGTCCTTCAGTGTGTAGGTGAGCTACCTGCACTTTACAGTCCTTCAGTGTGTAGGTGAGCTACCTGCACTTTACAGTCCTTCAGTGTGTAGGTGAGCTACCTGCACTTTACAGTCCTTCAGTGTGTAGGTGAGCTACCTGCACTTTACAGTCCTTCAGTGTGTAGGTGAGCTACCTGCACTTTACAGTCCTTCAGTGTGTAGGTGAGCTACCTGCACTTTACAGTCCTTCAGTGTGTAGGTGAGCTACCTGCACTTTACAGTCCTTCACTGTGTAGGTGAGCTACCTGCACTTTACAGTCCTTCAGTGTGTAGGTGAGCTACCTGCACTTTACAGTCCTTCAGTGTGTAGGTGAGCTACCTGCACTTTACAGTCCTTCACTGTGTAGGTGAGCTACCTGCACTTTACAGTCCTTCACTGTGTAGGTGAGCTACCTGCACTTTACAGTCCTTCACTGTGTAGGTGAGCTACCTGCACTTTACAGTCCTTCAGTGTGTAGGTGAGTTACCTGCACTTTACAGTCCTTCAGTGTGTAGGTGAGCTACCTGCACTTTACAGTCCTTCAGTGTGTAGGTGAGCTACCTGCACTTTACAGTCCTTCAGTGTGTAGGTGAGCTACCTGCACTTTACAGTCCTTCAGTGTGTAGGTGAGCTACCTGCACTTTACAGTCCTTCAGTGTGTAGGTGAGCTACCTGCACTTTACAGTCCTTCAGTGTGTAGGTGAGCTACCTGCACTTTACAGTCCTTCAGTGTGTAGGTGAGCTACCTGCACTTTACAGTCCTTCAGTGTGTAGGTGAGCTACCTGCACTTTACTGTCCTTCAGTGTGTAGGTGAGCTACCTGCACTTTACAGTCCTTCAGTGTGTAGGTGAGCTACCTGCACTTTACAGTCCTTCAGTGTGTAGGTGAGCTACCTGTACTTTACTGTCCTTCAGTGTGTAGGTGAGCTACCTGCACTTTACAGTCCTTCAGTGTGTAGGTGAGCTACCTGCACTTTACAGTCCTTCAGTGTGTAGGTGAGCTACCTTAGTATTGCACAGCATAAAATCAGCACCTTGATAGGCTAGTTATGTAACAGTAATACTGAGCAAATGAGAATAATAATAAAAATGCTGTTCAGATGCACTAAAACGAAACACTACTGAGCCATTAAAGTTAAGGATTAAGTGCTTTTATCTATGCAACAGCTTTTAAAAGCTGTATATTTCTTCAGCTCAATGTTCATACCAGTGTAACAGTGTGTCTTGTATTTGTTAATCGAACAGTGCTAAACCCAACTTACACACCAGCGGTTTCATTACAAAGTATCATCCCATCTCTAAGGTCATGATTCACATGCCAGTTAGGTAGTGACAAGGGAAGGGGGAGAATTCAGGGTCAATCTGAAGGGGCTGGCTGTGTGAGATGAGCAAGGAATGGTAGAAGTTATGGGAACTCATTCTAGCAACTGAGTTTGGAATTTGGAGAGAAAAGAATTATGTCTGACAGCTGGCACATAGCATTAAGGCTGTTTGCTGTAGTTCCTGTGGTATGGGGTATGGGCCTATGTTAAATAGACAAATGCTTAAAATGTCAAGTACAACATACCCGAACACTTTTAAGCAAATGTTTATTTAACCGACCATTCAGAATGTTGGAAAACATAAACTCGAAATGTTTTGTTTGGCCACCTACCCCTCCCAAGTGCTACAGTACACTAAACCAACTAACAGCAGGTACATACATATGTTGTTCTTCTTTCAGCTTTTACTGCTTAGGGGTTGCCACAGCGGAACTCCGGTCTGCTAATGATTGGCAGTAGATTTTTATGGTGCCGAGGTGCCAGCTCGATGCCCAACCTTCAATGAAGGCATGCCCATTTCACGCATGTCTTTTGAATGCTACTCAACCACAGGGAGGACATGCAGACTCCACACAGAAGGCACTCCAGCCGAGAATCGAACGGGAAA
Source organism: Protopterus annectens (assembly GCF_019279795.1). Taxonomy (NCBI): domain Eukaryota; kingdom Metazoa; phylum Chordata; order Ceratodontiformes; family Protopteridae; genus Protopterus; species Protopterus annectens. The sequence goes on from NC_056747.1 coordinate 1,291,498,462, forward strand.
ACCTCTTGCTGTGAGGTGACAATGCTACCGCTGCACAACCGCGGCTTAGCAGGTGCATACATATAATAACAAAAAAAAAAGGGGAAAACATACTGTAACATTGCAAGCAGGGGGGCAAGCCCCCAACTCCGAGACTGTAATTCAGTGCAGAAAAGGGAAATTCTGCCATTCTGTACTGTACGGCCCCATTAGCACTAGCTTACATGATGTATTATGTCACATACGTCAATACTGGCCAAACAAAATATTTCAGAACTCTGTTTTTCGAAGTTCTGAGCAGTCGATTAAATAAACATTCACTTAAAAGTGTTCAAGTATGTTGTCCTCGACATTTTAAGCATTCGTTTATTCAACACAGACCCTGGGGTTTGACTCCCTCAACTGTTATTTGCCTAGTGTGTGATCTTGAACAAGTCACTTAACAAGACAATGCATTGGGGAAATTGGGAATATGGGCTAGGCTCCTCATAGGTCCCCTGGACTACAAGCCTAATAATCCTCTATGTGGATTGGTCAGGGTGGGAAGGCTATGTGCTTACATCCAGATGCTGGGCTTCATCAGATCAAGTGGATGAGAGGGTGGACCCTCATTATACCTCTCAACCTCTCAGTGCAAGAAATCTGGACAAAGCCAGAAAAATTGGGGGACAATGGCACAAAAATAGGGACAGAATTTAAATATTGCCCCTATACACTTAGAAAGTTTCTAGAATAACAGAGTTTGCTTAATTGTATATTTTCTAAAGGATATAAAGTCTGAAACTCAAATATTTGTCATTATTCACTGTTTTTAGTGACTTCAGTTTTCAATGCTTTTTCTAGAAAACCACACATTTTGAGGAATAGACCAAAAATATGAGGCACAAATCTGGACATTCTGCGAATATATTTGTACAGTTGAGAGGTATGACCCTCATCGGGGCTGCACAAATTGCGTAGGTCTGTGAGGAGGGCTTAGTGTGAATGATGAAAAGGAGCCGTAATGAACAAAATCTTACTTATATCAAACTCACATCAACTACTTTAATGTGAGAGCATGCAGTTTGTGTTAAACTGAAATAAAACCACAAAGTGCCAACTAGGTAAACAAGCTAGGTGAAAAGATGGTAACAAAAATCTGCAAAGCCTTCTAAAATGTGCCAACAATGGCAGCACATATACATTTATACATGCAAAGCCCCATAATCTGATAAGACTGAAAGTCAAACAGGATGGAAGCAAGATACAGACATTAGAGGGGCATGGAATATTAATGGATGATTAATGAGTGTCAGTAATCAAAAAAACCTAGTGCATAGACTGCCAGGAAGAAAGCTTTAGGGAGTAAACTCTGGAAAATTATAGTTAATCTCAGAGCTTCAAGGTGGCCTATGTACTAGAATTTCACAGTTGGTGGGGGGAAACAATCCTGGAAGGTAAGAGAGAAGTCTGAAATGGGGTGTAGGAATATGGAGGAAATACTGCCCGGCTATATCCACCACAGATCTACCTCCACCCAGGGTCTTTTATGTAAGTGTTGGAAAGGTGTGGAAAGTACTGAACTATGAGTAAGAAGCTTTTCGTCAAAAAGGAAAGAAAAACAAAAAACTTTTATTTCAACTCTGCTTAAATATTTAAGTTGGACTTACAGTGACCTGTGTAGTGATATTTATTTGTACTTTTTATCTTTTTTCCATGTTTTAGCCAAAAATATCTCTTTACATTTTTAGTTGGTTCTGAGAACCTCAGTCTTGTAGCTTAATTTTGCAGTTGTAGGAACATTGTTTTTCTACATTATACTGCACTTCTGTCTCCACAAGTAGAATTACCTGTACAAGCGAGCTGTTTGTATTTTCAAATCTGCTGGGCCTTAGTCTTGTAGTTACATTCACAATTGTGGCAGAACTGTGGATTACTGCTAGATTTGAGCCTTATTTAGTCATTTATTACAGCATTTTTTCCATTAACAGTGTTACTGGTAAAGTTCACATTTAGTCTGGTGCCTTAAACTGCAGTAGACTTTAGTAGCGAGAGTAGTGTTTTTTCAGCTTCATGATTTGTGTTTCATTGCATTTTATAGTCTTGATATTCCAGTTTTGCTCCTACAGTTTTATATTCTGCTATTTCTTTACCTTCTTAAAGTTGCCTTCTAATGCCTTCTGTTCTTTGTGTCTGCCCCATCCCCCACTGAGACATTAAGCTAAAGTTTCTCAAATTCAAACCTGCCTGGGATCATTGACGTGTGGCTCAGAGAAGTTGATTTCCAGTGTCTTTCTATTCCCCTGTTCTTTGTGTGTCCCCACATTAAGCTACTTTTTTCTGAAAGAGCTCCAATACTGGCTGTATTTGATTGGATCCCTGTCAAGCTAACTTGTTTCTTCACTGAATTATTTCCAATCCTTCATCCCTTTTCATGTTATGGTTTTTGTAAGGCTGTGTCTCTGGCCTCTGTCTCTTATGGTAATTTGATTTCCAAAGTCCCTCCCTCCCCTCTTTCATTGTTATTGACTGTTATATAAGCTACTTAAGCACTCTTCCCACCCAATGTTTTCCATAGATCCATGATACTGACTGCCTACCCAGCCAATCACTGTTGATCCTGAGTAAACCTCCTTTACTATGTATTGTCTCCTGCTCCTTCTCTTACAACTCAGGAAAGCTTAGTATTCTAAACTATATTCCAGAAGTGTTTTACATGTATACAGTGCCATCAAGAAAAAAATACTTATGATTGCTGAAGTCTACTTGCTTAAGTTATTTTGAGCTGCTTTTTACTTGTGCATTTTCTCTGTATTTTTTTTAATAAATTGTTCTTCCTCTCACTCTTAGTGCTGTAAGACTGTCTAGAAATAGCCTTCAGCAAGGAATTTCCAGCTAGTGGTTTAATTGGTTTGTGGCAGCATTGCACTTGTGGGCCTCTTCAATGGTGTTTTTACATTTGGAGGACTGGTTTTATTCATCTTGTGGCAGGAGGTGTTGTCTGGTCTAGCTGCGTTAGGAAACACACAAAAGGGCTCATAGTGTAGTCATTTTACTGGCCAGAGGGCTCAGGTGTTAATTTTCTGTTTTTTCTGTGCTGCTATAAATTTGGCGCATTTGCACAGAGGTGCTTACAATGCAGTGGCAGTTAGCAGTGCCTGTATGGTAGCAAACTAGAAAGCTGTACCCTATAAAGCAGTAAATGTAGTGCAAATACCTCATGTGCTGACAAGCCTAGAGCAGCTAGTTGGGCGTCAATTAGCAATGCCTACTTATTTAGTAGACTTCAGTATTGTGTAAACATTAAAGTCATTAGAATTTAGTACTGTTTAGCTTAATTTGTCCCAATAAAGCACCCTTATTAGTCTGCACAAACAAAGCACCCTTAATAACTTTCTAACCCCAATACACCACCCCTTGTGGTTTACAAGTCAAAGGACTGGACAGTACGGATATGCAAATTCCTAACATCTCTGTAGCCAATTTGGTGGACATGGGCATCTTGAGACAATGTAGCAATTGCCTTATGTTTACTGACAGCAAATTAATCCTTAAAGAAGCAGACACAGTATACCAGCGATGTACTTACACAATCACACTGGAGGTTAAAGTCTCACATACAAGTGCACATCAGGTTGTCAAGGCCACACACACAACACCCACCTCACATAGCACACAACACACACATAAACTAATGTATGCTGAGGTATTTAAAAGCAGTCTTCCTAAACAACAAAGATTGCCTCAACAGCCTGTTGGCAAAGCTATACCTCAGCAAGCCCAAAGGCACTCAGAGAAAATGGCACCTAACACCAGACATATAGGAAGTCTCAATGGAGCCCCAAACACTAAGACCCTAACTCCAAGCACTAAGACCCTAAGGCAAGCAAACACACTTCTCAGGACTCTCGTCACAGGGGACTCCATTGTGAGACATAATGCTGTTCCTCTAACCGCTGAACAAGGAGAGTGTAAAGGTTAGTAGCTTATATGGAGCCAGGATCTCCCAAATCATGCATGCACTCAAGTCACTACACCACAGTATGATTCCATCGTAGTCCATGTACGAGTATATGACCTGAGGAGCCAGGATCTCCCAAATCATGCATGCACTCTAGTCACTACAGCACAGTATGATTCCATCATAGTCCATGTACAAGTATATGACCTGAGGAGCCAGGATCTCCCAAATCATGCATGCACTCTAGTCACTACACCACAGTATGATTCCATCGTAGTCCATGTACGAGCATATGACCTGAGGAGCCAGGATCTCCCAAATCATGCATGCACTTAAGTCACTACACCACAGTATAATTCCATCGTAGTCCATGTACGAGTATATGACCTGAGGAGCTAGGATCTCCCAAATCATGCATGCACTCAAGTCACTACACCACAGTATGATTCCATCGTAGTCCATGTACGAGTATATGACCTGAGGAGCCAGGATCTCCCAAATCATGCATGCACTCAAGTCACTACACCACAGTATGATTCCATCGTAGTCCATGTACGAGTATATGACCTGAGGAGCCAGGATCTCCCAAATCATGCATGCACTCAAGTCACTACACCACAGTATGATTCCATCGTAGTCCATGTACGAGTATATGACCTGAGGAGCCAAGATCTCCCAAATCATGCATGTACTCAAGTCACTACACCACAGTATGATTCCATCGTAGTCCATGTACGAGCATATGACCTGAGGAGCCAGGATCTCCCAAATCATGCATGCACTCAAGTCACTACACCACAGTATGATTCTATCGTAGTCCATATACGAGTATATGACCTGAGGAGCCAGGATCTCCCAAATCATGCATGCACTCAAGTCACTACACCACAGTATGATTCCATCATAGTCCATGTACGAGTATATGACCTGAGGAGCCAGGATCTCCCAAATCATGCATGCACTCAAGTCACTACACCACAGTATGATTCCATCGTAGTCCATGTACGAGTATATGACCTGAGGAGCCAGGATCTCCCAAATCATGCATGCACTCAAGTCACTACACCACAGTATGATTCCATTGTAGTCCATGTACGAGCATATGACCTGAGGAGCCAGGATCTCCCAAATCATGCATGCACTCAAGTCACTACACCACAGTATGATTCCATCATAGTCCATGTACGAGTATATGACCTGAGGAGCCAGGATCTCCCAAATCATGCATGCACTCAAGTCACTACACCACAGTATGATTCCATCTTAGTCCATGTACGAGTATATGACCTGAGGAGCCAGGATCTCCCAAATCATGCATGCACTCAAGTCACTACACCACAGTATGATTCTATCGTAGTCCATGTACGAGTATATGACCTGAGGAGCCAGGATCTCCCAAATCATGCATGCTCTCAAGTCACTACACCACAGTATGATTCCATCATAGTCCATGTACGAGCATATGACCTGAGGAGCCAGGATCTCCCAAATCATGTACGCACTCAAGTCACTACACCACAGTATGATTCCATCATAGTCCATGTACGAGTATATGACCTGAGGAGCCAGGATCTCCCAAATCATGCATGCACTCAAGTCACTACACCACAGTATGATTCCATCGTAGTCCATGTACGAGTATATGACCTGAGGAGCCAGGATCTCCCAAATCATGCATGCACTCAAGTCACTACACCACAGTATGATTCCATCGTAGTCCATGTACGAGTATGTGACCTGAGGAGCCAGGATCTCCCAAATCATGCATGCACTCAAGTCACTACACCACAGTATGATTCCATCATAGTCCATGTACGAGTATATGACCTGAGGAGCCAGGATCTCCCAAATCATGCATGCACTCAAGTCACTACACCACAGTATGATTCCATCATAGTCCATGTACGAGTATATGACCTGAGGAGCCAGGATCTCCCAAATCATGCATGTACTCAAGTCACTACACCACAGTATAATTCCATCGTAGTCCATGTACGCGTATATGATCTGAGACATACTGCCCTGGAGTATATGAAGAGAGAGACAGTATGTAGCTCTCAGACCATGTCTTTTAGGCTGGTATGACCCTAGCGTTGAGCAGCATGCTGCCATCACCAAGGATGATGCCACAATATGAACAAAAGATGACTGATTTTAACATCAGTAGCCCAAACACACACACAGCATTGCAACAAACACTATTAAAGTGGGAGCTTTACCCCCACACACCCCAATGTGGGGAGCTGTGCCCTCCACCCCCTAACTAAATATACTAACTCCGAGATCGCACTACAGTCAGGAAAAGGGCCAATTTAAAAGAACGGCTAACCGATTTCTTTCCAAGGGAAATGATTTGGTCCTTCGATGTTGTGCAGCTTCGAGAAATAGGGGTCGATCAAAGGTGAGTTGACATTTTAATGCTTCTTTTATATAATATAGACCCTGAAACTACACACTCATTAGTCTGACTAGCTTAATTTACAAAACCATGGAAATAATTATCACAGAAATTACCAACAAGAACAAAGGAGACTTTCAGACCCTCCAGACACTGGATCCATTCCAGTTTCATTTTGTCAAAGGAAGGTCATGCTTATTGTATCTGATGCAGTTGTTTGAAAACATCAGTGAGGTAATGAGGGGAAAGTGGTGCATGCTGCCTACCTAGATCTGGCTAAAGTATTCAACACAATACCCATCTTAGGCGTTGGCAACAGACTTACACAGCTTCCCAGTTCTGAGTAGATTTACATTGTGTATATTTGAGGTATATAGGTCCTAACAGGTACAGAATAAGAACATCATTTTCAACTAATGAATTAATAAAATCATAAAACATAGTGCTCTTCCACCTCCATTGCCTTATTTGAGCCTTAACTGCATCATAGTGCAATAATGCTTCCTGTAACAAACCAGCTCATAGCCAGGCTTAATCATTTTACAAGCAACCTCACATATAATACAGTTATGAATGGACTTGCCAATATACGATCCAACAACAGATTTTAGCCACAAGTTTTCTACCTGACCATACAACATCCAAGGCATTATTTAGCCTTGTGGATTCTTTAACAACTTGGCTGTACTCTAAAACAAGCCTGTCTTCAATTATTTCACCTACAAACCATGATCTGTTATGAGATTTACCCCAATCAATGCCAGGAGAATTTATGTTACCTGCGGTAATATCAGCACCATTTTTAAAGCAGTGCCGAATATCTTTATTAAACTGTGTGTCAGCTTACAAAAGCCCATTAGGGGGTTGATAAAACAGAGCTATATTCAAACAAGCCTTTCCAAAATAAATTCTTAAACACCCATTTTCCTTCCCCTTCATATAATAACATTTTGGAAATATATTGTTAAGCTACATATATAAAAACATCACCATATTTTTTAATAATTCTATAATGGTGATGGTCTATGTACCCTTTTACCAGAAGGGGAGCATTTTTTACTAGTCCTTGTTTAACAGGAACATGTCAATCCTTTCATTAGCTATCTTTGCTTCCAAGTCATAGGACTTGTTATTTAAACTTCTAATATTTGATAGAAGATATGAACTGTTCTCCAGATCCACTCTCTCAGCAGCACCATGGACACCATCCAGCGAAATGTGATGTTTCTGAAGTTGGGACGTAGTTGTGGGTGGCTATAGAATGCTTTGTGATTTGTTTTTTTGCTATGATGGTGTACATGTTCTGAAATTCTGGGTTCTGGTTGTTTTTCCAATCTAGAAGGATGGACAAATAAATCACTGTGGTGGTCCTGTAGTCAGAATCTTGTCTTGAAATACATTTTCTGCTTGGGATACAGTTACAGGACTAATCAGAGTTGATAATGGGATGGCATTTTTACAGTTGCTACAAGCATATGTGGCAGGTGGTAGTCTTGGTTTGTGGCTTCCTGGCTCTCTTGTAGGTGAACATTAGTTTTGTTCCCAGAATCCCTCTTACTGACCTGTTGCATGAGATAATCCTCCACTTGTTATAAATTATAGTTTGGAGTGCTTTCACATCTAGATTATAACCATTCTTTTCATTTCGGTGGATTATTTTGGTTTGCTAAGTACTTCTTCTTGTAGACAACTCACTGTGAGGCCCAGGGCTTCCTGTGGTTCAGGTGCCTTCATGTTAAGAATAGGGTTGCAAATTTCCATCTTGTGGAGTCTATAGCTTCTTTCAGAAAAGTCCATGGTCAAATTACCTAGATTCTGAGATGGATTGCTGAGTTCTGTGGTGAGTCTGGCTAATTTTGGAGCCTGACATTTGATTATACCTTCCTTGGTTAATGGTGTGTGCATATAGGTAGCATGGAGGTACTTGTTCTGTCTGCTAGGTTTAAAGTAGATGTCAGTGAAAAGTGTTGTATTACTTGTATTTTTAGAAACAGTCAGTTCCAGAAATGCTAACTGCTGGGGGGTCTGTGTTGTTAGTGAACTCCAAGATATTCGTTGACCTTTCAATATATTTAACAAACTCAATTAGCTTGCCTAGGGTGGATTCACATGTGATGAAATTAGCATGAATAAAACAAAGGTAGCAGGTCATTTCCCTTTTGAATTCAGAATGATTTACAGTTTGAGCACAGTGTTGGCTAGGCTGGGCTCTGTTTGCCTCTCCATCGCAATGCCTTTCTTCTGTTTCTACTACCTTATTCCAAATTTAAAGTGGTCTTGGTTGAGCACCAACTTTAGGATTATGTTTTTTGCATCACTCTCTGCTTACATGAGTTCTCCAGCTTCCTTGTAGAGGTTGACTATGGCAGTAATACAGAAGTCATGGGGTAGCACTGTGCAGAGAGCCTCTGCATCAACAGTGACCTGTACGGTATCTGTGCTGATATTCATCCTCCTGATTTTCTGTCTGAAATCTATGGAGTCCTGGATGTATGATGGTGAGGAGTAATCTAATGTCTGAGCTTTGTTTCTAAATATATGGTCAAGCCTATATGATGGACTCCCTGCTTGTCACCACTAGTCTAATTGCTTAGTCAGTCTGGTTCTTATTTGGTTTTGGTATTCTAAAGAAGTTTGGGACCCAGGAGTGTTGCACTGTAAAAAAGTCAAATAGTGTGCCAGATAGCCCTTCCTGCTCATTTACCTGTCAGTGTCCATTACAACAATCCCTGCTCCATTGTTAGCCTTCTTAACTTGAACATGGTTCCCTTGGCTCAGGTTCATAAGCACCAGCTGTTGCTCTTTGAAGGGGTTGTAGTATTTGCTTGTGCGTGGTTTGCTGAGGAGGAACATGTTCTCCTTTTCACAGCTACTTTCCAAAACTATGAGGGTCTGGTTGGGAGATGGGATAAAATCACTGTGAGATGGGATAAAATCAATGGGTTTCACCCATTTTTTTCTTTGGCTTGTGTGATCTATGAGAGTTAAGCTGAAGATTCAGGCTCTGGATTTACATTTTCAAGCTTAGGATGGTATCCACCAATCCCGCAGTTTGACTTGGGATAAAAGTGAAACCATTGCTAAGGACCTTTATCTCCATGGGAGAGAGCTGTCTGGTTGAGAGGTTCAGACTGGAAATTTCCTCTGTTTCTTCCTCTTCTTGTTTGGGTTGGGACCATTACATTTATCTGTGTCAGTGGTAGGCTATTTCTCCTGCTCATACTGTTGTGCCTGTTCTGGTGCTGGGATTGGTGAATGACAATCATGGTCCTGGGTGTAGACCTGCTCTGTGTTGTGGACTTTATTGGGTCTAGGGTTGCTGGCAGGGTGAGGTGCTGGGGAGTTGCAGGCTGCTGAATGTCAAGTGTATCACATTTCTGAGCTTAGGGGTGGGAAGCTACTTTGCACTGAAACTGCTAGATTGTAACTTAGCTTAGCACTGTAAGTTAAGATATACAGTTAAGAAACACTGTTACTGTAGTGTGACCATTGATCTGAAGAAGTCTACAGCTCTTGAAAATAGTTCAGTAGATGAAAGTGCTTACTTTCACTTTAGGCCTCAATAAAGTTTCCTTTTAGTTCATCTGAATTGTGTTTTTATTTATTTTTATTGTTTCAAGGATATATGCATCTGAGGTTTACTGCACAGATGTAGGGACTATCAGACATTTTTCTGTTTATTTTTTATTATAAATATTGGGGAAAATTCCTCACTTTTATTAAATAAATGTAATTTATGACATAGAATAACTTTATTTTCTCTAAATGAATATACATTTTAATGTGAGTAATAGAACATGCGAATTGTACTTACACAAATATATAGTGAAAACAGTTGTACATTGATATACGTTTTTTCTTTTTACTTTTTTTCCAGTTTCTTAATTTTGCATTTGATTAAAAATATTTGAAAGCAAATAAAACATAAAAAATGTCATGCTGGTTTACAAAAATAAAACACTAGAATACAAAGGTGACATGAAGGCTTTAATTGGGCCAACCTAGCTTTTACAGTTGCTCACTCTTTCAGACTAACAGAAACCCTTCATCCTCGTGAAGACTAGAGCAACTGTAAATCCTTCACTGGTCCAATAAAAGGTATAACATCTCTGTGTTCCACTTTTAACAAGGAAAGTATGAATATGTGAATAAGCATCAGATGTTTTAGTCTGTAACTAATACATCATAATGATCTAATAACACCTTGACTTAATTGGAGGAGGGCAGTCACGTCAGACAGTTGAAGGCTGTTGAATACATTGCGCCGGAACAGTGATACACAATAAGTAGCTGGTACCATATTATATAAATCAAGAGCTCATCAAACCCTCAAATGCTTTATTGTTATAGTCAGTGTCATAGGCATGCAATTTGTATGTACTGGAACTTGTTTCATCTTTGGTTTTGAGGTTTAGAGTGGGTTGTATCATTCCTGAAACAGGAAATAAATAAACAGTGCCTTCATGGATTCTTACAAGCATTATTTCTGTAAGAAACTTTATTTAGCATATGGAATACCCAGTTAAAGATAATCCTCTTATCACTCATATTGGCCCCTGTGGTGCAGTGACTTGAGTGCATGGGCGATATTATGGATCTTGGCTGTAGATCGGCAGATAACCTTTAGCTTCTCCTTGTCCATCCTGGTGTGAGGAGCATTTGTGTGTTGTACAATAGAATCCTCAATGACCAGAATACTAGGTGAAGTGTTTGCTTGCCTTATGGGTTTCTTTATGGAGGGTCATTGGGTGTAGGCTTGCTTTTGGTGTATTCATTAGTGACTGCTGAATGGGCAGCCACAGTAGTGCAGTGGTTAGTATTGTTGCCTCAGAGCAAGAGGTTCTCTGGTTCGATCCTCGGCTGGGGTGCCTTCTGTGCGGAGTTTGCTTGTCCTCCCTATGGTCGCGTGGGTTTCCTCCGGGTGCTCCGGTTTCCTCCCACACCCCAAAGACATGCTGCAGGTGGATTGGACACTCTAAATTGGCCCTAGGTGTGAGTGCGTGTGTGTGTGTGTGTGTGTGTGTGTGTGTGTGTGTGTGTGTGTGTGTGTGTGTGTGTGTGTGTGTGTGTGTGTGTGTGTGTGTGTGTGTGCCTTCTGTGGAAGGTTGGGTGCCACTGTAAAACTCCGCTGCCAATCATGAGCAGACAGGTGATCCGCTGTGGTGACCCCTAACCAGGAAAAGCCGAAAGAAGAAGAAGAAGAAGTTAGTGACTGCTGAATATAGGGGGTTTTGAGGTTTGGGAAGGTTTCTTTTTAGTGCCTCATCATAAGAAGGTCTATGTGTGTGGTGACTGGCATGTGAAGGATGTAGTGTGTATGTTTTTGACCACCTTGTTTGCAAGCGAAATTTTGCCTCCAGGCAAGTTGTGCATGTACATCTTACTGTGTTAGTTTTTTTTAAGGGACTAAAGTTTGGGCATCAGTTGTAAATCAGAGTTTTATGGAGATGGTGTTTTTCTATAAGTATGTAATCTCACCTCTGGAGTGAAAAGATCACCATGCAAAGTTATTCTATTATTTTCTATACTTTGTCAGTTACAGCTTGTTATGCCTATATGAAAATAATTTTAGAAACATAAACCAAGAATTGGTGGCAAGAAGCTATGAAACGTGGAAAGCTGGGTGGCCTGTGTCACATGTGTTTCACGTGCCTCCATTTCTTAGCAAAAAAAATGGTCTCCAGGCTTGAGCGTGACTCAAGCCCTTCTATCCTGTAGTTTGATGTTTACTCTTTTTTCAGTGCTTTTATGCTCTGCCTGTTTTAAATTCTTGAACTTCTCTGCCATCTATTTACACTTATTTCTGTTCTTTATTTGTTTACATTTGTTAATTAGAGTAGAGCAGTGATCCATGGAGACCAATTTTGGGCTCAGCATTGAAGCACTGTTTGATTACGCGACTTCCTCTGAGTCACACAGTCGTCAAATGAAAGCTGAAGGAATCAAACTGTGGACTACAGGAAGCAGCTTGTTTTCAGTGTTTTTAGCCTTAATCCTTTGCACACTTTAATGCTAAAAGTCTGTATGCATTAATTTGTAGGAAATATCAATGTATTTTCATCTCTTTTCTTGGTTTTTAAACAACTTTGTTCATAGGTAAATACTAGGCTATCAGTCTGCAGACTATTACTAGCTTAGCCACAACCAGAGGTCAGAATAAAATCCTGTAACTTGTACATATGAGGTAAAACCTTAAAAAGTATACCAACCCCTGCCACAATCATAACCTAATAGACAGGCATATATACATTAACAAAAATGAAAACAAGCTATTAACTTTTTTACATGTACATACACTAGACATTACACAAACATTTTCTTTCTTTATAACAGCTGTCATTTAGTACAGCCTTGTATAAATGTCCCATTTCCTGTCTTCCCTTAAACCTCACTCCTCCTCCTGCACATTATTCTGCATGTATTGTTCCCACAGATTGCTTTTATTCCTATGTAATTTGCTCCTTCCATTTTTCTGAAGATCCCAGTTCTAATTATTTTATCTCTTTTACAGTAGTCACTGCTTCAGATACAGTTGGACTAGATTTTGACTTCCATTTTCTACTAATTGCTTTTTGGGCAGCCAAACTAATTAAATGCAGATGCTGTGTTCCATCTCAAAAGATTAATTTACTTAATCCTTTTGGTAACAGCAGCTTCTGTTCTAGATTCAACTAAAACCTCTTAACATAGCAGGCCTTTTACTTCGGATTCCCCTATTCCTTTCTCTTTGCCTATATTCTCATATCAGTTCCTTGTAGGAAAGGCAGTCTCTAGCCTGCAATCCAAAGTTCTTCTTGGCCTCATCCCACTCTATTACCTTTCCCCCCTCTCGTTATTTGCTTCCAATACCTTTGCTAGTTTTCTCCAGTAAATTCCAGCCACCCCTCTTGCCTACTTTCTGCACCCCCACTTGCCGTCATCCCTATTGCCAAAATTTCCTTTCTCCATTCCTCTGTTGGCTTAGTTCTTAGAATACTTTCTGCAATTTTATGAATATAATATTCTGTATGGCTGTTATTAGAAAAGATCTGCATCCACAATTCCACTCTTTCCTTATCTCTTGAACCCCTGTCCCCCACTTCGTTATTATCCATTTCCACTTTGAATTCTAACCTTCAATCTCTTTACTTGTTTTAATCACTGCTTACATTCTGAATTTGTTGCAAAACAAGAATTTACAGCAAATGATATTAGCCTCCAAAACACTTGCATACACTATTCGGGTCTATATCACATTATCAAACTTCCAAAATATTAAACACCATAAGCTCGAACTTGGAAGTTCGAAATGTGATATGATCGAAACCTCAGAACAGTGAATTTTTTCCCAGGGAAAAAATTTGCTGTTCCGAGAAACACACACACAACACAAGTACACCACAAAACTATGTCTAATGTGGGGGGCTTCACCCTCCACACCCCCCACACCCCCCCTGTTTAAATATACCAACTCCGAAATCGCACCACAGTGGAGGAAATAGTGAAGCTGCGGAACGGCCCACCAAATTCTTGTCCTGGGTAAGAATTCTCTGTTCTGCAGTTTCAATATTTTCAGCATTTGTGGTTCCAAGTTCGATGTAATGCCATTCGTAATTGTCAGCGTTCGCGGTTATGATATAGGCCCCACTATTCTACCCTTTCAGATAGGTGACTGAAACTGCAGCAGAGTTTAGAATTTAATTTCTGTCTTCTTGATTGAATTTCATTGTATCCTGCCTTACTAGGGATCTGTAGTGTGAATGTACTACTAGTAGGCCTAGTGTTTGTCCCACCCACTCCCAGCTTCTCTACAAATCAAATTGCCATACTACATTTTCATCTACACCTCTCCTCCCAGCTGTACAGTGCACATCCATTCATCGGAGGCCACTCCCCTATAAGTTCACACCCCTCACCATAGGCCACTCCCCTACAATTGCACATGTTCATGCCTCACTCTCTTCATTATCAAGTTTCATAACGTCTTCTCCTCTGTACATAGTTGTTCAGATATTTTTCATTTCTTTGTCCTTTGCATTATTTTGAAGTTTTACATATCTTTACCATACATTTTATTTCATTCTTCTTTTTCATAAATGCCACAAAAAGTAACTATATGATCTCAATACATAAGAATAACATAAATTCACCTAGTTAATCTTTCAAAAAAGCATTCTTTATATTATATTAATTTTGTGATTATTAAATCTCCTGAACTCCTCTTGCTCTGATTCCTTACGTTTTGTTATGTCCAACAAATAAAAGTTAGCTCACCACCACCCTAAATCTACAGTATACCCTAGATCTAGGTCCCTGCCCAGAATACTGCTAATCATGTTCTGCTATACTCTTCCTGTATGACCTGCTGAATATCCTGCTTCTTCCTGTATGTCCTGCTGAATATCTTGCTTCTTCCTGTGTGTCCTGCAGAATATCTTGCTTCTTCCTGTATGTCCTGCTGAATATCCTGCTTCTTCCTGTATGTCCTGCAGAATATCTTGCTTCTTCCTGTGTGTCCTGCTGAATATCTTGCTTCTTCCTGTATGTCCTGCAGAATATCTTGCTTTTTCCTGTATGTCCTGCTGAATATCTTGCTTCTTCCTGCATGTCCTGCAGAATATCTTGCTTCTTCATGTATGTCCTGCAGAATATCTTGCTTCTTCCTGCATGTCCTGCAGAATATCTTGCTTCTTCCTGTATGTCCTGCTGAATATATTGCTTCTTCATGTATGTCCTGCAGAATATCTTGCTTCTTCATGTATGTCCTGCAGAATATCTTGCTTCTTCCTGTATGTCCTGCTGAATATATTGCTTCTTCCTGCATGTCCTGCAGAATATCTTGCTTCTTCATGTATGTCCTGCAGAATATCTTGCTTCTTCCTGTTTGTCCTGCTGAATATATTGCTTCTTCCTGTATGTCCTGCAGAATATCTTGCTTCTTCCTGTATGTCCTGCTGAATATCTTGCTTCTTCCTGTGTGTCCTGCTGAATATCCTGCTTCTTCCTGTGTGTCCTGCTAAATATCTTGCTTCTTCCTGTATGTCCTGCAGAATATCTTGCTTCTTCCTGTATGTCCTGCAGAATAACCTGCTTCTTCCTGTATGTCCTGCTGAATATCTTGCTTCTTGCTGTATGTCCTGCTGAATATCTTGCTTCTTCCTGCATGTCCTGCTGAATATCTTGCTTCTTCCTGTATGTCCTGCAGAATATCTTGCTTCTTCCTGTATGTCCTGCAGAATATCCTGCTTCTTCCTGTATGTCCTGCAGAATATCCTGCTTCTTCCTGTATGTCCTGCTGAATATCCTGCTTCTTCCTGTGTGTCCTGCTGAATATCCTGCTTCTTCCTGTCTGTCCTGCTGAATATCCTGCTTCTTCCTGTGTGTCCTGCTGAATATCTTGCTTCTTCCTGTGTGTCCTGCTGAATATCTTGCTTCTTCCTGTGTGTCCTGCTGAATATCCTGCTTCTTCCTGTGTGTCCTGCTGAATATCTTGCTTCTTCCTGTGTGTCCTGCTGAATATCCTGCTTCTTCCTGTATGTCCTGCTGAATATCTTGCTTCTTCCTGTATGTCCTGCAGAATATCTTGCTTCTTCCTGTATGTTCTACTGGAAATTACTGCTGTGTGTTAATGAGAAACTGCTATAGTAGGAAATGTGTGACTGTTGAACTATATTGTGTTTTCAACCTTCTCCCACTGCGCTTTCTGTTATATTACAAAATGTGTCACTTTTTAATATATATTATATGGAGCTTTTCTCCCCGGGCCTCTGCTGAAACTGGACCTGTGTCCAACCGGACGTTCCCAGTAAACAAATGTAAAATAAAATAATAAAAATAATGTCACTTTGTCTTCTCCCTATTAGACATTATTTTTATTTTTATATATGTATGAATATGTATTTATAAAATGGGGTACAGAACTGAGCCAACTGAACCATTTTCATACTCAGTCTGGGGAACAGATAACATACATCCAAAGAAGTTAAGGCATAAATGTGAAGAAAAAATAAAGCAATGTAAAAAGAATGCTGTGCAGTAATTACACATACAAAAACATGTCGTCATCCCCTTTGGGAAAAAGCCAGTTCCCATGAATTACCACATTGATGGTAGTCCACCGAACACATAAAAAGAATACTGTGCAGTAATTACACGTACACAAATGTGTCGTCATCCCCTTTGGGAAAAAACGGTTCCCATGAATTACCACATTGATGGTAGTCCACTGAACACATAAAAAGAATGTTGTGCAGTAATTACACATACAAAAACATGTTGTCAACCCCTTTGGGAAAAACCGGTTCCCATGAATTACCACATTGATGGTAGTCCACTGAACACATAAAAAGAATGCTGTGCAGTAATTACACATACACAAACGTGTCATCATCCCCTTTGGGAAAAGCCGGTTCCCATGAATTACCACATTGGTGGTAGTCCACCGAAAACAGAAGGTGTCATAAGAGATCTGGGAACACAGGTTGACAGCAACTTCTCTTTTGACCACCACATTGCCACTGTGGTCAGAAAGTCCTTCTGTGTGGCACATCTCATTACTAAGCGTTTTGCATCCAGGAAGAAAGAGGTCCTTGTCTCCCTCTACTCTTCCCTCTTTAGGCCAGTCATCGAGTACAATGTCCCATTTGGTCTGTACCTCACTAGACACCTATAACAACTGGAGAGGCTGCAAAAATACCTCACAAAGAGGATCCTAGGCCTTAAACACTTGTCCTATATGGACAGACTAAAAAAAACTACACTATTCTCTGTCTCAGATCGCCTACTTAGAGGCGAACTCTGCTTGACTTACAAAGCCATGTCTGACGCAGCTCTGTTAGAAATGCTACATCTAAAGAAATTCTAATCTCTCCACACTACACGCTCCAGAGACCTCAACCGTATTACCACAATCAACAGAACAAGCTGGAGGGAGAGGTTCATAACCCAGAGACTGCCCATGCTATGGAATAGACTTCCCATACATGTCAAGCGGTTCTCCTCACTGACCCTCTTCAAGAGAAATCTTGATAAGTGAATGGGAAATAAAAAAATTCACCCCAGGGATCACTCCAGTGGCTTTACTCGACAGAGGCACTGGGAACTAAGGTTGGGTGGTACGATGCCAGGGTAATCCTATGGCTAGGCTTGTAAAGGCTCCAGGGCCATTAGCCTAGTACACACTTATGAACCTATGAACCTAAATATTTGCTATGTTATTTCAACTATATAAAAAAGAAATACAGAGTTAGGTTAGCTGTAATTCATGTCAGCATTGCCCCACCTTTTTCTTTATCCTCCCTAAGAAAAGACATTTATTTCACTAATTCACTAATCTAAACATATTTCTTTCTTACCTTGCTTCCATCTATTCTATGTCTGTGTGCCTTCTCCTAGCCTTACCCTGTTTCTCCAGTTTCAGCTTAAAATTAACTCTTGTTTCTTTTCTGTCTTCCTTAACCTCCTTCCTTAATTTATTCCTTATCAGTTGTTCCTTCCAGTTTTTACTAAGGTTTCCTTATTTTATTGATACACCACCCTCTCTTTTCATACTGTATTGGATATCTCAGCCATGTAGCATTCTCTTTGTGTCTGGATTCCATCCCATACTGTCATTCATATAACTCTGTGTTAATTTTCTTCTCACACATACACCCACAAATGACAAACCTAACTTTCCTCCCCACCCTAACCACATTTCTCGCCAACCCCCTAAAATATACCACTTTCAAACTCTTAATAGTTGCTCTGCAATCTCTTCACAGCTTTCAACTACACTTATACAGATTTGGAACACATGCCCATATTCCTACCATGTATGTCATCATATGCCACCACTCTATATCATTTCTCCTCCCCCATCCTTTTTTCTCCTTTCTCAAAACAACCTAGTGACTCCCTTCATTTCATTTCCTCTCCCTCTCCCTTTTTTGCTTTCTCATAACTCAGCCTATTCACCTTTCACTGTTCTACTCTCCTGCTCTAATTCTTCCTACCTCTCACCTCACGAAACTTTGAGTACATAAGTGCCTGCACTCCAAATTATATTTATGTACTCCAGAATATTTATGTTCTCATTTCATTCAATGCTTTGTTACAACACCTTGCTCAAATGTTATTATTCTGTCTTCTATATTACTGTTTTTTTAGTAGTTTTTGAAAATTGTATTGCGCTTGTTAACTTTGTTAATATTAGCTTTGTAATAATTTTAATGAAGCTTTTTTTCCCCGGGCCTCCATTAAAAATGGGCTCATTCTGGCCCAATGGACTTCCCCGGTTAACAAACTGCAAATAAATAAATAAATGAAGCTTATTCTCATATTCTTAAGTAAGAAGGTCATTGAACAGTTTATGTCAGTTGCTTCACCACTTTGAACCAACTGTGACTTTAAACTTCACTTTCTTAGCTAAGTATAACCTTGCAATCTATTATGTTCTTCCGTAAAACTCCCTGATAAACATCATGAAAAATGCATCATGTGCCATTGCAAAAACCATTGCCACTAAGAACAGAAGAGCATATATTTGGAGCCACTGTGCAATATAATCATTTTATTTCATAAAATTCTTGCATTTAGACCTTCAAAGAAAGGAGAGAGCTTTTGCTTCCTAAAACCAATTGAAACATATAATGAAAAACATATCACATGTACCACTTGCAATAAATGTTACCAATAAAAACAGAAGGGTACATATTTTGAGTTGCATTGTAATATGGCATTTGTAAAACTGTTGTGTGCTGACCTTTACAGAAAGAAAAAAAGTGTGTTTTTTTCCATACGGAGGACATTTAATACAGAACACTGTATTCCTGCCATGCAGTGCTTTTAATGTCTTAAAATAGCACCATGAACTTAGAAAATGAACACCTGGAAATTCATACAACAAGCATTCAGACCAAGCATCCTTAAATTAATAACTCCACACACAATATTTTCTCTTCACAAAATTATTTTATTCTCTACTTCAACCCTATGACTGTCACATGAAAATAAATTATTCAATATTTTCCCCTTTGCTCGTTGTGTGCAGCGGTATTTACAATCTGTGTGCACCATTTTGTGTGTCAGTAAATTCTCATGTTATTTCTTTCTAAGGATTCCTCTTGAAATTCCAAGGACAACATTTACGATCCATGGGACAGTGAGACTAGAACTCCAAACTCCATGAATATGTAATACGTCTTAAGACTACAGTACATTAAAGTGCTCTCTTTGTTCTGAGATGCAGTAATCTTGGGCTTTATATATAAATATATGACATAAGTTTTGGCCATACGATTTAGAAATTGTAAATTGACTATGTATATTTTTCTAGTGGCAGGTATATGGCTTAGGGAGGGTTTGTGGGTGCATGTCTGTAAGCATTTGTTGTATATCAGAGGTTATATGTGTTATTTGTAAATCAAATACATTTTCCCACTCAACATTTGTTTATGTTTAATTAAGTCTGTACAGGAATGCCAGTGTTAGACAGAAAGCATTTTCTGTCTTTAATTGCCATATGTTCTGATTTGGAATTCATGAACTATTATTGTTCTGTACAAAGTTGGTTTGCTAAACCAACTGTTCCATGTTCTGAATAAATGTGTCAGCTGCCAGCTAGAAACTTCATTAAAATCTTGGCCTGTTCACAGCAGAAGGTCAGCAGACTGAATGTATTGTAATTGGTAATTGCATTTTTTTCAGTGCCACCTCTGAAAAGTGATTGCCTTCACTAGGAATTAAATGCAGCTTGTTTTGTCTGCAGGGGCTCTTATTTGAGGAGCAACAAGCCTGGGATGCAAAGAGAAAAGATGGGAAGGCAAGAGACGGAGTGAAATTCAATTGCAAGTGGTACAATTACCCTTTCAAAGTCCAAGGCAAAAAAAAAAAAAAAAACACTGACCATGATTGACAGATGAATTAAAAACAATTGTTAGTGCAATGTTTTTGTTGTAGCTTTGTGAATTGTTTTTTGGGGGGGTAGAATTGGTCAGGGGAGCCAGATTCACTTAAAAACAGGTGTTCTTTGAGCTTTGCAACAGCTGCAGCATTTCTACTTTTTTGTGCATAATAAAATTCAAGGCTATCTTATAGGATTACTATTGTCTTTGAGCTGCTTTCACTAAAAGTGATATTAGGGCACAAAAAAGAAATCCTATGTATAAATGGGGGTAAACAATACCAGCATTTCTAAATTATAAATCCATCTGTGGTCAACACTAAGAGTTGAAAAACATTGTAGCAAAAACTACACAGTCTTCGAATAAATCATACCTTAAAGTCTAGACATTAACGCAAACAAAAATGAATAGTGGCCTGATGGGGTGAGCAATACCTATGTTTCTAAATTATATCATTTTGCATTGCTTACTTTGCTTTAGTTTTTTGCATGTTTCAGATTGTGTATGGCCACCATTGTAACAATGATTTTTATTTGTATATGAAAACATTTCCTCTTCTTGTTTGGTCCATTGTTAAGTAGAAGATACAGCATACAATCCGTTTCAAAGAATGCTGGGAAATCAACATGCTCACCGACATGTAGCTCTATTAAAGGGCTTCAGTTATGCTCTTCTTTTGTTCTTCGGTTTAACTACAGCCTGGTACACATTAAATTTGAGATGCATGTCCCAGGGCAATGAACGACAGCACCTGTCATGAAATATGTATATCAAGAGATATATCTGTTAATAGATCTAGAAATATACCTCATCTCTCTCTCCCCCCCCCCCTCTCTCTCTCTCTCTCTCTCTCTATATATATATATATATATATATATATTGGAAACCTGAATGGCCTGACTCAGTCTTCCCACCACTGATGAACTTTCTCTAAAACACACAGCAATATGAAGACACTGTGATTTTCATATACACGGAACGAACACGTACAACATATTGCTAAAGAATATAAATAATTCAAGGGTCTGTTATAAGAGCTCGAGTCGCATTCATTCAAAATCAACTGTTTCAAAGCCAGGGACTCAAGAATCTTGTAGCTCGACTAGCCTGCCACTGCCACAGCTTACGTGAACACATCATTCAAGTTCAAGTGAAGTACTTATGGCAGCTGTGGTGAGGGAGTGGGAGGAGGTTGGAGTGTGGATTTAGGGCAGCGATGGGGAAGAGAGTTTTAGACTTAGGGAATGGGAGGGGAATTTTAGGTTTAGGGAAAAGTAGAATTTTAGGATTAGGGAGTGAGAAGTGGGACTTGTGGTTAGGGAGCAGGGGGGTTAGGGTTAGAGAGTGGGAAGTGGGACTTAACGTTAATGAGCGGTGGGGTAGAGTTAGGGAGTGAGAAGTGGGACTTATGGTTAAGGAGTATGGGGGTTAGGGTTAGGGAGTGAGAAGTGGGACCTATGGTTAGGGAGCAGGAGGGTTAGGGTAAGAGAGTGGGAAGTGGGACTTAACGTTAGGGAGTGGTGGGGTAGGGTTAGGGAGTGAGAAGTGGGACTTATGGCTAGGGAGCAGGAGGGGTTAGGGTAGGGAGTGAGAAGTGGAACTTATGGTTAGGGAGCAGGAGGGGTTAGGGTTAGGGAGTGAGAAGTGGGACTTATGGTTAGGGAGCAGGAGGTGTTAGGGTTAGGGAGTGAGAAGTGGGACTTATGGTTAGGGAGCAGGACAGGTTAGGGTTAGGGAGTGAAAAGTGGGACTTATGGTTAGGGAGCAGGAGGGGTTAGGATTAGGGAGTGAGAAGTGGGACTTATGGCTAGGGAGCAGGAGGGGTTAAGATTAGAGAGTGAGAAGTGGGACTTATGGTTGGGGAGCAGGGGGTTAAGGTTAGAGTGTGGGAAGTGGGACTTAATGTTAGGAAGCGGTGTGGTAGGGTTAGGGAGTGAGAAGTGGGACTTATGGTTAGGAAGTGAGAAGTGGGACTTATGGTTAGGGAGTATGGGGGTTAGAGTTAGGGAGTGAGAAGTGGGACTTATGGTTAGGGAGCAGGGGGCTTAGGATTAGGGAGTGAGAAGTGGGACTTATGGTTAGGGAGCAGGAGGGGTTAAGATTAGGGAGTGAGAAGTGGGACTTATGGTTAGGGAGCAGGGGGTTAAGGTTAGAGTGTGGGAAGTGGGACTTAATGTTAGGGAGCGGTGGGGTAGGGTTAGGGAGTGAGAAGTGGGACTTATGGTTAGGGAGTGGGGGTTAGGGTTAGGGAGTGAGAAGTGGGACTTATGGTTAGGGAGTGGGGGTTAGGGTTAGGGAGTGAGAAGTGGGACTTATGGTTAGGGAGTAGGAGGGGTTAGGATTAGGGAGTGAGAAGTGGGACTTAATATTAGGGAGTGGTGGGGTAGGGTTAGGGAGTGAGAAGTGGGACTTAATGTTAGGGAGTGGTGGGGTAGGGTTAGGGAGTGAGAAGTGGGACTTATGGTTAGGGAGCAGGAGGGGTTAGGATTAGGGAGTGAGAAGTGGGACTTATGGCTAGGGAGCAGGAGGGGTTAAGATTAGGGAGTGAGAAGTGGGACTTATGGTTAGGGAGCAGGGGGTTAAGGTTAGAGTGTGGGAAGTGGGACTTAATGTTAGGGAGTGGTGTGGTAGGGTTAGGGAGTGAGAAGTGGGACTTATGGTTAGGGAGCAGGAGGGGTTAGGATTAGGGAGTGAGAAGTGGGACTTATGGCTAGGGAGCAGGAGGGGTTAAGATTAGGGAGTGAGAAGTGCGACTTATGGTTAGGGAGCAGGGGGTTAAGGTTAGAGTGTGGGAAGTGGGACTTAATGTTAGGGAGCGGTGGGGTAGGGTTAGGAAGTGAGAAGTGGGACTTATGGTTAGGGAGTGAGAAGTGGGACTTATGGTTAGGGAGTATGGGGGTTAGAGTTAGGGAGTGAGAAGTGGGACTTATGGTTAGGGAGCAGGGGGCTTAGGATTAGGGAGTGAGAAGTGGGACTTATGGTTAGGGAGTGGGGGTTAGGGTTAGGGAGTGAGAAGTGGGACTTATGGTTAGGGAGTGGGGGTTAGGGTTAGGGAGTGAGAAGTGGGACTTATGGTTAGGGAGTGGGGGTTAGGGTTAGGGATTGAGAAGTGGGACTTATGGTTAGGGAGTGGGTTAGGGTTAGGGTTAGGGTTAGGGAGTGAGAAGTGTGACTTATGGTTAGGGAGCGGTGGGGTAGGGTTAGGGAGTGAGAAGTGGGACTTATGGTTAGGGAGTGGGGGTTAGGGTTAGGGAGTGAGAAGTGGGACTTATGGTTAGGGAGTATGGGGGTTAGGGAGTGAGAAGTGGGACTTATGGTTATGGAGTGGTGGGGTAGGGTTACAGAGTGAGAAGTGGGACTTATGGTTAGGGGTGGGGGTTAGAGTTAGAGAGTGAAAAGGACATTTTAGAATTAACATTTGAGTAGGTAGGAGCTTAGCAGTTATGAGAGATCGAGTTGGTGGGAGTCAGATTACTTGCCTATTCGTGCAGGTAACAGTGAGCAAGTGTGTCAAAAGCATGTGGCACACAAGAGGTTGTAGTAGTCTCATAATTCAAAGGCACAGACCTTTCCCAGTAACACTGTGCATCTAGTGCCTTATGTGCTTCTGTCCAGTTAAATATGCAGCATTCATTAGACAGCTTGTATGCACCAAGCTGGACAGTTACTAAACAATAAGTTCTAGTCCCATGAAGTAAAATTGTGGGAATTATAGCCTTCACTTTTAACTGCAATATCCAGTCATTACTGCCATGTCATTATATTTTTACTGCATTTGTATAAATGTAAAATTAAAAGTGATTCTAAGAACAAAACATTGAATAAAACCATCCAACAGATTACAAATGGTAAATATAAGAATAAACAGAAGTTAAAATGCAAAAGTATTCTGGCCTAAATAACAAAATTCATGCATATGCCATTTTTTGCAAAGGTTTTACAGTATTTTCTCAGAAAACGGATTTCAAAAAAATATAAATATGGTCACTTCCCAGAAATGTTCCTGCAATCTTACTATCAGTATTACAGACCCTTATGGTAGTACACCTGAGCAGGTGGTTCAGCAAATATTGCAGGTAGCCCCTCCCCCCATGTGTAGCCTCTCTTCCAAACCCAGAAAGTGTGGGCTTAGAAAAATACATGTTTAGTGAACCAGCCATTCTAAAAAGGCATATAACAAAATATATAACCAAAAACTTTATCAAATATGACAATTTTCTAAATTAAATTTGCGCACACCATATTGTACAAAATAAAAAATTGTTTTAAAAAGTCCATGTGGTGGCTTACATACTTTAATATGCAGTTACAGCATTCACTTTCATTTAGCTTGAATACAGAATTCACTGTTGCAGGGTCCTGACACAGCTGAAATTTGCTTAGAGCTTGTCCGGCCTACCCATTCTGGAAGCATGGTTAGCTATAGGTTTAAATTTTTCTTAACCTAAGCCTAAGTATGCTCTCCATATTATTGTACTTAACAGACAAATGACACTATTACAGAGAGCTGGGAAAAAGGATTTGTAGATTTATCTCCTTATATCATTACAAAGGACACCAGTAATAGCACATTCATGTGCATTTAGAATGGTGGTGCCTTTGATTCTGGGATTATGTTCTTGAATGATCATCTCCTGTTACTGACATTGTACATTTCTGAAGGCAAAAGTCTTGGTAAGAGAGTTAGCTTCTTGTGACTGGTATTGGAATTCTAAAATACCTTGGGCGTTTTATTTAAACAGTGGAGAAATCTGTACATTGTCATTTTTCTTTTGGCAAGAATATATTTTTTTTGTCAAAATGTACTTTACAACTTGGAATACAATATTTTTTGTGCTCAACAGCAGACTATTACTTCTGGCTACAGTGTGTTCAAAATGCCACACACACACACACACACACACACACACACACACACACACACACACACACACACACACACACACACACACACACACACACACACACACACACACACACACAATGTGTGTGTGTGTGTGTGTGTGTGTGTGTGTGTGTGTGTGTAGACATATACACATATATGTATAAAGAGATATAAATATATACAGTTCTAATCTGTGTGATTGAATGTATTTAATGTTGAAGTGAAAACACCAACAAAAAAAGTTTGAACAAACAATGTACCTAACACTTTAGTCGTAGGTGACTCTATAGTCCGGCACACTGATGTCCCTCTCACCAGGTTGAATAAGGAGAAAATTACAGTCTGTCGGGTGCCAGGATCTGCCACATAACGCATGCACTCAAGTCACTCCACAACAAGTACAAATATGACTCTGTCATTGTCCATGTTGGAGTGAATGACTTGAGACGTACCTCCCTGGACTACATGAAAAGAGACATGGAAGAGCTCTCGGATCATGTGGCACAGGCAGGTATGACCCTAGCCCTGAGTAGCATCCTGCCTTCGCCCAGAATGATACCACAATATAAGGATAAAATGATTGACTTCAACAATTGGCTAAGCTTATGGTGTCATTCAAAGGGGATCCAGTATCTGTCTGCCTGGGATGACATGATTGACAGACCACGATGCTTTGCCAGAAATGATCTGCACCTGTCGCCCCTGGGATTCAGGTTACTGGCTAAGGCTCTTGCCACCCCTATAGTGCCTTTTTTAGGCAAACTTCAAAGGACAAAACCACCACCGTAACAGGTACAAGCATGCAAAATCTGAAGGTAATGCTACTCAATGCTAGAAGTCTAAACCTCAAAATGCACTCTCTCGAGGCACTCCTAAAAATGGAGAACATCGATATCTGTGCAGTAACTGAGACTTGGTTCAAGGCTCCAGATAGCACCCCTGCAATACCAGGCTACAACTCTTACCACACTTTTCGGCCACCAAACCTGGACCGAAACACTAAAGATGGAGGAGTGTCAATATTCACCAAGGATATTCACACCACCAGGCTAGTTGTCCAACACAATGTGCCTGAAATTCTCCAAGTGCAACTAACACTAGGTAAGACTGCAATCCAAATTGTAGCTTGCTACAGATCCCCCACCATACCCCAAGATTCTCACTACACCTTTCTAAACATACTGGAAAATATTAAGATAGAACCAAATACCGTAATACTGGGTGATTTTAACTACCCTGCCATTAACTGGGAAAACTACTCATGTCCCAACACCTTTGCGCAACGGTTCTTGGAATTCATAAATTCCAGTGCCCTGGATCAACTAATCCATAGTCCCACCAGGGGCTCTAATATCCTAGACCTGGTCATTACCGACATGGGAAATCAATGCTCCATACCTATTGTCACCCCCTCGTTAGTCAGGTCTGACCATAAGCTAATCACCCTTAACATCCACATCCCACCCCCACCCCCCAGTAAAGAAACCACCATAAAAAACTTCTCCAAAGCCAACTTCATGCTACTCAAGTCAGAAGTGACAAACTTCATGACACCCATGCAGACGGGAACTGAAAGTTCAACTGCTGAATCCTACACTAAGGCACTGTACGAGCACATGCACTCATGCATGAATCGTGCCATCCCAAATAGAACCAAAATGCTCTCATCCAAAAAAGGAAGCCAATCTGGTGGTCCCCTGCCATAAACAAACTTTACAACAAAAGGAAGAAACTTTTGCAGAAAAGAGGAAAATCCCAGGATGCAAAAAACTCCCTTACTAGCCTCAGTAAGAAACTGAGATGCCTCATAAAATCCTCCAAAGCTAGTTATGAAAATAAAATTGCCAAAGATTCCAAAGACAACCACAAAGCATTCTATAACTATGTCAAGAATCTAAATGGCAATGCTCAGATCTGCTCTGAGCTAAAACAGAATGGCATTAAATATACTGATCTGAAGGATATTGCCAATATCCTGGCAGATCGATTCAGTGCCAACTTCACCCCCCTCTCACCGCCTAAATGGCCCATCTCAATACCGGAGGATTGCCAAATTCCAATAATAACGGCCACACAGGTACAAAACGCACTCTCTAAAGCCAAGAATACAGCATCCATGGGACCAGATGACATCCCGGGCTGTGTACTACATGAACTACAATATGAACTGGCATCTCACCTAAGTGTCATGTTTAATCATAGCCTCACCTCAGGTTTTGTGCCCACTGAGTGGCGCAGAGCTACAGTTATCCCAATCCACAAGGGGGGATCCACCTTGGATCCCGGAAACTACCGTCCCATCAGTCTGACAAGCCTTATCTGCAAGGCCATGGAGCGTATTATCATGGAACTTATAAACAAAGACATTGGCAACCTTAAAACTCTGGACCCCACCCAGTTTGGGTTTGAGAAGTGCCGATCTTGTCTCCTGAACCTGATTGACTTCTTTGAATCAGTCTCCAGAGCCATGGACAAGGGTAAGGTGGTCCACACAGCCTATCTAGACCTTGCCAAGGCCTTTGACACCATCCCCCACTCTGGAATCATAGATAAACTTACTAAGCTGGGCATTAATTCCTATGTCACCCAATGGGTTGCTAAATGGCTTACTGATAGAGCCCACACTGTAAAAGTAGCCGACTCCAAATCCAGCTCCAGACAAGTGACAAGTGGAGTACCTCAGGGTTCAGTCCTGGGGCCGCTCTTGTTTGGCATCTACTTCTCTGAAGTACAGGTCAACACTAAGGGACTCTGGCTAACAAAGTTTGCAGATGACTGCAAACTGGGAGCCATTATTGAATCCCCAAATGATGTGGATACTCTACAAAAGGGCCTTACAGAAACAGATGCTTGGTGCCAGAGCCATGGGCTCAAGCTCAATGCCAAGAAATGTATTGTTATCCCCTTTGGGAAAAACATGTATCCATGAATTACCATATAGGTGGCAGTACACTAAACACAGAAAGTGTGATAAGAGACTTAGGGACACAGGTGGACAGTGGTCTCACCTTCGATAACCACATCGCCACAACAGTCAGGAAATCCTTCTATGTGGCACACCTCATCACGAGGGGCTTTTCATCCAGAAAAAAGGAGTTCATTGTCCCACTGTACTCATCCCTCATTAGACCCATTATAGAATACAACGCCCCATTTGGTATGTACCTTTCAAGACATCTGCAACAACTGGAAAGGCCTCAGAAATACCTCACTAAAAGAATCACAGGCCTAAAGCAGATGCCCTATGCTGACCGCCTTAAAAAACTCCAGCTGTACTCTGTCACATATCGTCTGCTCAGAGGCGATCTCTGCTTAACATACAAGGCCATGTCAAACCCAGAGCTGTTGGACATGCTACACTTAAAGAAACCCCAATCTCTCAGAGCTACACGCTCCAGGGATCTAAACCTTGTCATCACAATAAACAAAACATGCTGGAGGGATAGGTTCCTGACGCAGAGACTCCCCAGACTCTGGAATAGATTGTCCATACATGTCAAGCAGAGTGCTCTTTGGACCTCTTCAAGAGGAACCTTGACGATTGGATGGGAGAAAGGAAATTCAACCCAGGGATCACGTCAGTCGCCCTGCTAGACAGGGGTCCAGGAAAGTAAATAATGTGGGAAGAAATAGCCAGGGAATTGTTATGGCTAGGCTTGTATAGGCCCTAGGGCTGATAGCCTAGTACCAACCTATGAACCTATGAACCAAACAGAATACCAAACGCAATAAATATTGAACTGAAAAATATTGAGGAAGGAAAACTATTTCCTCTCCCAGTATTAGCATTAACCCTACACACACACATACAACACTAGCCTCAAATTTGTCTGAATAGTGCCAGTGTTATGGGAAAGTTTTTATTAAGTTAAGGTGTAGGGTTAGGGGGTGGAGAAGGGGCAGTATTATGGGGGGCAGCCATGGTTTCTCATCAAATCTAACAAAATTACCCTAAACATGCTATATTTATGCTACTAACTAAAAATTAAAATAAAAGGTTACACACTGCTCATATAAACACCGTCAAAGTCAACCCCAATACACCCTACCCCACCTAAAACAAACCCAAGCCTAGTTTTATTCTTAGTTTAAAAGAAAAAAATGTACAAAAATGGAGTGCATTATAATTCACTTTAAAATAAAAATGTGACTTTGCAGGCTGCACAATCACACACACACACACACACACACACACACACACACACACACACACACACACACACACACACACACACACACACACATACACACACACACACACACACCAAAACAGCATCAAAGTCAGCCTACTTGAAGAAAAATTAATTCATATTAGAAATAAACAAACAAATAAAATAGTTGCCAACAATTGGAAAATTGTATTATAGGCATAATGTGCCCAGTTTTAATCATCATCATCATCATCATCAGCCCCCTTTTTCCCATTTTTCTACAGGGGGTTGGGGTATCGTGTTACCTGTTGCCAACTCTCTCGATTCACTGCCACACTCCTGCCTTCTTCAACACTCATGCCTGACTGTCACACATCTTCTTTCACACAATCCATCCACCTCTTTGCTGGACATCCTCGTTTCCTCTTACTTTCTTCCTATCTGTCCCAAATCTTCCTCACCAAATTGTCTGTGTCAATATTACCAGATCGAATGTTTAGGTTATCGAACACCTAAACATTGAACTGGTAATATTGA
This sequence comes from Protopterus annectens, assembly GCF_019279795.1. Taxonomy (NCBI): domain Eukaryota; kingdom Metazoa; phylum Chordata; order Ceratodontiformes; family Protopteridae; genus Protopterus; species Protopterus annectens. The sequence continues at coordinate 1,291,528,214 of NC_056747.1, forward strand.
AACTAAAAACTGCGAACGGCATAGGGAAAGACTTCCGTTGTCCACAAAAAAAAAAAAAAACAAACAACTTTAAGCTCAAACAAAGTGGGGGGCTTCACCCCCACACCCCCCTAACTAAATATACCAACTCTGAGATCGCTCTACAGTAGGCAAAATCGAGCTAATGGCCAATCGGCCATTGGCATTTTTTTGCTTTCGATATTACCAGTTTGATGTTTAGGTGTTCGATAACCTAAACATTCGATCTGGTAATATAGATCCGATTGTCTTCTGCTTTTCTACATGTGTCCAAACCACCATAATCTGTTCTCTTTGATCTTTTCTGCAATTGGAGCTACTTTGGCTTCTGCTCTTATGTCTTCATTTCTTCATCTGTCCCACAGTGTGCATCCTACCACACTTCTCAGGAACTTCATTTCCATCGCCTCTAGCTTCTTCAACTGTTCTGCCTTTACTACCCAGGTTTCTGCACCATACAGTAGTACTAGTCGCACCAATGTCTTATACACCTTACTTAGTACTAGTCACACCACTGTCTTGTACACCTTACTTAGTACTAGTCACACCACTGTCTTGTACACCTTACTTAGTACTAGTTGCACCACTGTCTTGTACACCTTACTTAGTACTAGTCACACCACTGTCTTGTACACCTTACTTAGTACTAGTCACACCACTGTCTTGTAGATCTTACTTAGTACTAGTCACACCACTGTTTCTACACCCTACTTAGTACTAGTTGCACCACTGTCTTGTACACTTTACTTAATACTAGTCGCATCACTGCCTTGTACAGCTTACTTAGTACTTGTCACACCACTGTCTTGTACACCTTACTTTTTACTAGTCGCACCACTGTCTAGTACACCTTAATTAGTACTAGTCGCACCACTGTCTTGTACACCTTACTTAGTACTAGTCACACCACTGTCTTGTACACCTTACTTAGTACTAGTCACACCACTGTCTAGTACACCTTACTTAGTACTAGTCGCACCACTGTCTTGTACACCTTACTTAGTACTAGTCACACCACTGTCTTGTAAACCTTACTTAGTACTAGTCGCACCACTGTCTTGTACACCTTACTTAGTACTCGTCGCACCACTGTTTTGTACACTTTGCTTAGTACTAGTCGCACCACTGTTTTGTACACCTTACGTAGTACTAGTCATACCACGGTCTTGTACACCTTACTTAGTACTAGTTGCACCACTGTCTTGTACACCTTACTTAGTACTAGTCACACCACTGTCTTGTACATCTTACTTAGTACTAGTCCCACCACTGTCTTGTACACCTTACTTAGTACTAGCCACACCACTGTCTTATACACCTTACTTAGTACTAGTCACACCACTGCCTTGTATACCTTACTTAGTACTAGTCGCACCACTGTGTTATACACCTTACTTAGTACTAGTCACACCACTGTCTTATGCACCTTACTTAGTACTAGTCACACTACTGTCTTGTACACCTTACTTAGTACTAGTCACACCACTGTCTTGTACACTTTACATAGTACTAGTTGCACCACTGTCTTGTACACCTTATTTAGTACTAGTCGCACCACTGTCTTGTACAACTTACTTAGTACTAGTCACACCACTGTCTTATACACCTTACTTAGTACTAGTCACACCACTGTCTTATACACCTTACTTAGTACTAGTCACACCACTGTCTTGTACACCTTACTTAGCACTAGTCACACCACTGTCTTATACACCTTACTTAGTACTAGTCTCACCACTGTCTTATACACTTTACTTAGTACTAGTCGCACCACTGTGTTGTACACCTTACTTAGTACTAGTCGCACCACTGTCTTGTACACCTTACTTAATACTAGTCACACCACTGTCTTGTACACCTTACTTAGTACTAGTCACACCACTGTCTTGTACACCTTACTTAGTACTAGTTGCACCACTGCCTTATACACCTTACTTAGTACTAGTCACACCACTGTCTTAGACACCCTACTTAGTACTAGTCACAGCACTGTCTTGTACACCTTACTTAGTACTACTAGTCACAGCACTGTCTTGTACACCTTACTTAGTACTAGTCGCACCACTGTCTTGTACACTTTACTTAGTACTAGTTGCACCACTGTCTTATACACCTTACTTAGTACTAGTCACACCACTGTCTTATACACCTTACTTAGTACTAGTCACACCACTGTCTTATACACCTTACTTAGTACTAGTCACACCACTGTCTTGTACACCTTACTTAGCACTAGTCACACCACTGTCTTATACACCTTACTTAGTACTAGTCTCACCACTGTCTTATACACTTTACTTAGTACTAGTCGCACCACTGTGTTGTACACCTTACTTAGTACTAGTCGCACCACTGTCTTGTACACCTTACTTAATACTAGTCACACCACTGTCTTGTACACCTTACTTAGTACTAGTCACACCACTGTCTTGTACACCTTACTTAGTACTAGTTGCACCACTGCCTTATACACCTTACTTAGTACTAGTCACACCACTGTCTTAGACACCCTACTTAGTACTAGTCACAGCACTGTCTTGTACACCTTACTTAGTACTACTAGTCACAGCACTGTCTTGTACACCTTACTTAGTACTAGTCGCACCACTGTCTTGTACACTTTACTTAGTACTAGTTGCACCACTGTCTTATACACCTTACTTAGTACTAGTCGCACCACTGTCTTGTACATCTTACTTAGTACTAGTCGCACCATTGTCTTGTACACCTTACTTAGTACTAGTCACACCACTGTCTTGTACACCTTACTTAGTACTAGTTTCATCACTGTCTTATACACCCTACTTAGTACTAGTCACACCACTGTCTTGTACACCTTACTTAGTACTAGTCTCACCACTGTCTTATACACCTTACTTAGTACTAGTCACACCACTGTCTTGTACACCTTACTTAGTACTAGTCGCACCACTGTCTTGTACACCTTACTTAGTACTAGTTGCACCACTGTCTTATACACCTTACTTAGTACTAGTCGCACCACTGTCTTGTACATCTTACTTAGTACTAGTCGCACCATTGTCTTGTACACCTTACTTAGTACTAGTCACACCACTGTCTTATACACCTTACTTAGTACTAGTCACACCACTGTCTTGTACACCTTACTTAGCACTAGTCACACCACTGTCTTATACACCTTACTTAGTACTAGTCTCACCAGTGTCTTATACACTTTACTTAGTACTAGTCGCACCACTGTGTTGTACACCTTACTTAGTACTAGTCGCACCACTGTCTTGTACACCTTACTTAATACTAGTCACACCACTGTCTTGTACACCTTACTTAGTACTAGTCACACCACTGTCTTGTACACCTTACTTAGTACTAGTTTCATCACTGTCTTATACACCTTACTTAATACTAGTCACACCACTGTCTTGTACACCTTACTTAGTACTAGTCGCACCACTGTCTTGTACACCTTACTTAGTACTAGTCGCACCACTGTCTTGTACACCTTACTTAGTACTAGTCACACCACTGTCTTAGACACCCTACTTAGTACTAGTCACAGCACTGTCTTGTACACCTTACTTAGTACTAGTCACACCACTGTCTTGTACACCTTACTTAGTACTAGTCACAGCACTGTCTTGTACACCTTACTTAGCACTAGTCACACCACTGTCTTGCACACCTTACTTAGTACTAGTCGCACCACTGTCTTGTACACCTTACTTAGTACTAGTCGCACCACTGTCTTGTACACCTTACTTAGCACTAGTCACACCACTGTCTTGCACACCTTACTTAGTACTAGTCGCACCACTGTCTTGTACACCTTACTTAGTACTAGTCGCACCACTGTCTTATACATCTTACTTAGTACTAGTCGCACCACTGTCTTAAACACCTTACTTAGTACTAGTCGCACCACTGTCTTGTACACCTTACTTAGTACTAGTCGCACCACTGTCTTGTACACCTTACTTAGTACTAGTCGCACCACTGTCTTGTACACCTTACTTAGTACTAGTCGCACCACTGTCTTGTACACCTTACTTAGTACTAGTCGCACCACTGTCTTGTACACCTTACTTAGCACTAGTCACACCACTGTCTTGCACACCTTACTTAGTACTAGTCGCACCACTGTCTTGTACACCTTACTTAGTACTAGTCGCACCACTGTCTTGTACACCTTACTTAGCACTAGTCACACCACTGTCTTGCACACCTTACTTAGTACTAGTCGCACCACTGTCTTGTACACCTTACTTAGTACTAGTCGCACCACTGTCTTGTACACCTTACTTAGTACTAGTCGTACCACTGTCTTGTACACCTTACTTAGTACTAGGGTGTAGCAATGGGGGCCACATGTACCCCTATATATGCCAATCTTGTCCTGTATGCTTGGGAAAAGAAACATATTTTCACCAGTGTCTTCAAGGAAGATTGGTTTTCATATTTTCATTACTTGGATGATATTTTTATCGCATGGAAGCACGATCAGACAAGGGCAGAGGAATTTGTCAATTACATTAATAGCATCTCCCCTTTTCTTAAGTTTACTTCACAACATTTAGTGAAAAAAATCAATTATTTGGATGTTCTTATTTCGAAGAACAAAGAAAGGGGAAGTTTTACAGCAACCATCTTTAGATAAAATACTTTTTCTAATAATTATTTAGATTTTTGTAGTTGTCACCCATTTCATCGCAAGAAGAACATTTTTAAAGGTCAATTGATCAGAGCAGCAAGAATTTGCTCCAATTTGGAGACATTCTTGAAAGAAGTTGATTTTATCACCATTATGTTTAAGAACAGACGATATCCAGAAAATCTACTTCAGGACATTACTCATAGTTCCAATAATATCCCCCATGGTACTAGATTCAATTTAAGTATGATCATTCCTTATGGTGATGGAGAAAAGATTCTAAAGAATATTATTAAGAAAAATTGGAACATCTTTAAGGGAAATATGGATATATTCAACTTACTGGGACGGAGTCCCCAATTTGTGTACAAAACAGGAAAAAACAGAAAATTTTATATTGAGCACAACATCCCACAAAGGCCCATTGAGACAAAGGGAACATTCAGATGTGGAGCATGTAAACAGTGTGCATTTATTCTAGACAGTGACCACGTACAAGTGGGAGGTAGAACTAGACCAGTAAAACTAAAGAAAGGGAATTGTAATACTAAAGGTCTTGCATGTACTAGTGTTTGTCAGTTCTGTAATTGTTACTATATGGGTAAAACAGAAAGACTATTCAAACTTAGAATTTATGAACATTTGTATGCTATTTCTAGATGCAACAGCAATAACACCCTGTTTAAACACACACTTTCAAGTCAAGGTTTCACTAATTTCAAGTTTGGTATCTTGGAAGTTGTACCCACCAGTCCCAGGGGTGGGTGGTGGGAATTAAAATTGAATTTAAGAGAGTTATACTGGATATTTAGACTTAATACTACCATGGCTCCAGGTTTTAACGATTATGTTTGTCTCTTATCAGTACTGAAAAACAAAGCTTTGAAATTATGAATTCCTTACGGTTTTATTTCAACACACAATTTTTAATTGTTTAATTACAATTTAATGTCTGTAATTATATTAATTGATAGATTAGGGAGTGTTTTGTATATTTAATGGTGACTTTTTCTCCTCTCATTCAGTTCTGATGATGTCCCAGAGCATAGATGAAGGGATGAAAGTGCTAAGCTCTTTGTTTCAATAAATTAAGTTTTACGGATTTATCACAGACTAAGTGTGTAGCTTATTGTGAAGTAATGTACGAGCACTTTCTTATATTTTCTGAGTACTAGCTAGTTTTAGCTAGAACTAGCCAGTTTTTTTTTGTTTCAGCACTCAAAACTGTTTACTTATACTCAACACTTGCTCAGAAGTCGTTGTAAGCATTAAATAAACTACAAATTACTACAGCACTTGACTTTCCTCACTTGTCAAGAGGAAAACAGTTCTTAATACTTAAATTAATAAGCACCTATCCAGGCATGTTCGTGGGTCAGCTCCTGGTGTTTTCTCCTGTCCACTTGATGAATCTGGGCATCTTGGGGCAATGTAGCAATTGCCTCATGTACACTGACAACCCTCTCCTCCTACCACCCAACACTACAACCTGTGAGAGATGCACTTATATAGTCAAACTGGAAGCCAAGCTCTCTCCTGCCAAGACTGGACTAGACAGTCAAGAGGAGAAGGTTAACACCTGCACCACACCACACACAGCACATAGTCCTTCAAAACCCACACTACCAAAACCCACACATAGAAACACAAAGCACACACCCACATTCATGGAGGCTCTCAATAAAAATCTGCCCAAGCAACTGAGACCTCTCAAGCTGAAACACAGACAACCACCACCCCCAACACTACCCAAATGACACATAGCCCACAAAATCAGTGTGCCACTCAGCCTCAGCCCATAAGGCAAAACAACGTCCCCAACACACTAGTCATATTTGACTCAATAGTCAGACACACTGATGTCCCACTCACCAGGTTAAACAAGGAGAAAGTTACTGTCAGCTGCCTATCGGGTGCCAGGATCCACCACATAACACATGCACTCAGGTCACTCCACAACAAGTACAAATACGGCAAGGGTCAAATGCTAAATTCACCACCATAACAGGTACAAGCAAGCAAACTCTGAGGGTAATGCTACTCAATACTAGAAGTCTAAACCTCAAAATGCACTCACCTGACGCACTTCTTAAAATGGAGAACATCGACATCTGCGCAGTGACAGAGACCTGGTTCAAGGCTCCAGAGAGCACCCCTGAATTACCAGGCTATAATTCATGCCACACCTTTCGACCACCTAACCTGGACCGAAACACTAAAGGCAAAAGCATGTCCATATACATTAAGGATATCCACACCTTCAGACTAGTTGGTCAACATAATGCATCCAAATGATCCAAGTGCAACCAACACTGGGCAAGATTGCAATCCAGGTTGTGGCTTGTTACAGGTCCCCCACCATGCCCCAGGATTCCCACTCTACATTTCTTAAGATACTGGAAAATAGTAAGGTACAACCCAATACCTTAATTATGGGTGATTTCAACTACCCCACCATCAACTAGGAAAACTACTCATGTACCAACACATTTGGGCAAAGTTTTCTGGAATTCATAAATTCCAGTGCATTGGATCACCTTGTCCACACCCCCACCAGGGGCAGCAATATCTTGGACCTGGTCATTACCAATATGTGTAACTGGTGTTCCACACCAGACGTCAACTCCTCACTGGTCAGATCTGACCACAAGCTAATCACCCTAGACATCCATATCCCACCCCCACCCCATTAAGGAAACCACCGTCACAAACTACTCCAAAGCCAACTTCATGCTTCTTAAGACATTAGTGGGAAACTTCACGACACCCATGCAGATGGAAAATAGAGGTATGACTGCTGAATCTTACACAAATGCACTTTATAAGCACTTACACGAGTGCATGGATCATGCCATCCCCAACAGAACCAAGATGCTATCCTCCAAAAAAAAGGAAGCCAATCTGGTGGTCCCCTGCCATAAACAAACTCTACAACAGAAGGAGGAAGCTGTTGCAAAAAAGAGTACAATCCCAAGATTGGAGGAACTCCCTGGTCAGCCTCAGCAGGAAGCTGAGATCCCTCATAAAATCCTCCAAAGCCAGTTATGAAACTAAAATCACCACTGATTCCAAAGGCAACCACAAAGCATTCTACAGCTATGTCAAGAATCTCAATGGCAACACCTAGATCTGCTCTGAGCTACAGCACAATGGCACTAAATATACAGAACTAACCAATATTGCCAACATCCTGGCAGATAGGTTCAGTGCTAACTTTACCCCCCTCTCACCCTTCAAAGGGCCCATCTTAACACCGGAAGAATGCAAAGCCCCTGTAATCATGGATGAACATGTAAAGACTGCACTCTCCAAAAGCCAAGAACACAGCATCCATGGAACCAGACAACATCCCAGGCTGCGTACTGCACGAACTACAGAATGAGCTGGCACTTCACCAAGTACCATGTTCAATCATAGCCTCACCTCAGGCTATGTGCCTACTGAATGGCACACAGCGACAGTTATCCCACGCCACAAAGTGGGTGCCACCATGTACCCCGGAAACTACTGCCCCCTTAGCCTGATGAGCCTGATCTGCAAGGCCATGGAATGTATCATCTTAGAGCTTATAAACAAAGACATAGGTAACCTCCAAACCCTAGACCCCAATCAGTATGGGTTTGTAAAAGGTAGATCACGTCTACTAAACCTGACTGACTTCTTTGAAGAAGTCACTAGAGCCGTAGACAAGGGCAAGGTAGAGCACACAGCCTATCTTGACCTCTTCAAGGCTTTCAATACCATCCCCCACTCTGAAATTATAGATAAACTCACTAAACTGGGCATAAGTCCCTATATCACAAGATGGGTAGCCAACTGGCTCATTGACAGAACCCACACAGTAAAAGTAGCCGAAACCAAGTCCGACTTCAGACCAGTGATGAGTGGAGTATACAGGGTTCAGTCCTGGGTCCTCTCCTGTTCAGCATCTACTTCTCTGAAGTGCAGACCAACACAGAAGGTCTTTGGCTAACAAAATTCGCAGATGACTTCAAACTGGGAGCCATAATAGAGTCACCTAATGATGTAGACATTCTACAAAAGGGCCTCACAGAGACAGATGCTTGGTGTCAAAGTCATGGCCTCAATCTCAATGCCAAGAAGTGCATTGTCATCCCCTTTGGGAAAAACTCAGTACCCATGAACTGCCACATAGGTGGTAATATACTTAACACTAAAAGTGTGATAAGAGACCTCGGGACACAGGTGGACAGTAGTCTCTCTTTTTATAACCACATTGCCACAGTAGTCAGGAACCCCTTATACGTGGCACACCTCATCACAAAAGGGTTCTCCTCTAGAAAAAAGAGGTCATTGTTCCTCTCTACTCATCCCTCATCAGACCCATTATAGAGTACAATGCCCTATTTGGCATGTATCTCACAAGACACCTACAACAATTGTAAAGGCCACAGAAATACTTCACTAAGAGGATTACTGGCCTCAAACAAATGCCATACACAGGCAGTCTCAAAAAACACCAGCTCTACTTCATCACATATCAGCTACTCAGAGGCGATCTCTGCCTAACATACAAAGCTATGTCAAACCCAGAGCTGTTGGACATGCTAAACTTAAAGAAATCCCAATCTCTCTGAGCCACTCGCTGTAGGGACCTAAACCTTGTCACCACAATAAACAGGACATGCTGGAGGGATAGATTCCTGTCCCAGAGACTTCCCATACTCGGAACAAACTACCCATTCATGTCAAGCAAAGCTCCTCATTGGCCCTCTTTAAGAAAAATCTTGATGACTGGAATGGGATAATTGAAAATTCACCCCAGGGATCACTTCTGTGGCACTGCTTGACAGGGGCACAGAAAAATAATTTTCTTGTGTGGCGAAAGCCAGGGAACCTTTTTGGCAAGGCTTATATAGGTCCCAGGGCCGATAGCCTAATACCTACCTATGAACCTATGAACACACCAAACAAATGAGTAAACTAACAGGCAGACATATAAATAAATAAATAACAGTCTACTATAAAGATTTTTCTAGACATAATAACAAACAGAAGAAACAAACTTCATGCCTGGAAGTTTTGCACAAATGATTAAGCTAGGTTCTCCTTTCTGAGCTTCATCTTGTTTTTCATGGTTTGATTCCTTTAGGCTCCATTTGTCTGGTTTGTGATGCTTAATGAGTTACTTATCCAGGTGGTGCTACCAGGTCACCTCCCAAAACGAGGCTTGTGCTTAGAGAGTTTACCTTGTTAACAAATTAATAAAAATAGCCAATCAATAACTGTGTTATAAAGTTATATCAATGCAGTAATTAATATGCACATTATTATTTTTTCTTTAAATAAAATATACAGATTGCTACATTTTATTACTCTCAATGTCTGTTATGCCTGAGAAGCAACTGGTACACGCTTAATAAAGTTATGCTAAAAGAAATGGTGTCATGTTTGGGGCAACAAAAATTACTGCAGTATATGAATGGGACTATTTTTTAATCAAAACAAGCCAGCACACACACACACACACACACACACACACACACACACACACACACACACACACACACACACACACACACACAAAAGCAATGCACAACAGGATAATATCAACACACCAACACATAAAGCTAGTCTCTAACTAAGCAATAATGCCCTCCAGGATGGGAGCAACAAAAATCATGAGCACTCGGTGTGTGGAAAGAGCCTCTGCCTGTAGCTTTGGACCTCACAACACCCCTATCAGGCATTATTGATTGCATATGTATACAAAAATGCATATACATATATGATTATTGATTGTAGCCTTTAGCAGAAAGCTAATAAAATGTTAATTAAGATTAAAACAAATGATCTGTAAAATAGCTTTAAGAATGTTCTGCCATTTTTACTAATAGACTAGAAAAAAACTAATCATCTGACCTAGGAACAGTACGATCCACATACAAAATATGTTGCACTGATGTCCTGTTAACCTACATTAAGATAGTTACGTAGGGTAGCAGCATACATATAGACTATGTTAAAGGTCATTAGATGAGCCATTCTTGTATTTCATGATTAAAAAGATGTCATCTGTTTTGTTGGATACGAAGAGAATGACAGAAAGGTTTTGTTTGGGGATGTAAAGTCCCCAAGCTGAACATCTAGAAATGTCATCTGGCACAAAATAGTGACTAAAGCTTAGATGATGACGATGACGTCAGTGCAGGACAACAGATCATGTAAGGTCAGTGAGTGGTGAACACTGATAAGGTGAACATCATGCGTGTCATACAATATGGTGGTGAGCTCTGTGCAGTTTTTTTTTTTGGGGGGGGGGTGGCTCCATTCCTTCATATGATCTGAAAGGAAGACCCATGATGGTTGGGCAAGTAAACATTTCTACCTGCATTCCTCCTAGAATTCTGAAAAATAAAACAGACCTCATAAAAATGAGCTTTTGGTGAATTCTAATTACTGCTAGATTAATGTTGGCTACATAATTAGCAAGAATCTAAGGTATCTATACACAAGATTCAGCTTTCATGCATTATCTATAGATTCTATCTTTAAGACTATAGCTTTGTTTTTTTTTTCAGGTTTAATGATTAATTTTCAATAAATCAGTGACTGAGCAGGTTAATGATGTCTTATAACAAAAAGTATCTGACACAGATCTCTGGTCAGGAGCAAAAGCGTAACATCTCTGTGCACCACAGCATGTCGCTGGCTTTACAGTTATAGCACATGAGATGTTTAAACATTAAAAACAACACAGTGTATGAAAGTATCCCTGAGTTCGGCACAGTCCCTATTAGCAACAGGGTAATGCCGAGTGGCATCCAGCCACAGTACCAGGCAGGGCACTCTGGTAGATGATAAATGCCCTGTTACAGACAACAGACAGACACATGCCCTATTCACAGGCAGAGCACATGCACGATGCCAGATGTTAAATGACCCAGTCACAGGCAATACACATACACTTGCCTCATTCACAGGCAGGGCACATGCACAATGCCAGATGTTAAATGCTCAGTCACAGACAGCATATCGACTCATGCCCCATTTACAGGGAGGGCACAGGCACAATGGTGGATGTTAAATAGCAGAGTCACAGGCAACAGATCAAAACATGCCCCATTCACAGGCACGACATATGCACAATAGCAAATGTTAAATGCCCCAGTCACAGACAACACACAAACACATGCCTCATTTATAGGCAGGGTACATGCATAACTCCAGATGTTAAATGTCTCAGCCACAGAAAACACACAGATACATCCCCCATTCATAGGGAGGGCACAGGCACAATGGCAAATGTTAAATGCTGCAATCACAGACAACCTGCAGACATGTGCCCCATTTATAGGCAGGGCAGATGCACCATGCCAGATGTTAAATGTCCCAGTCACAGAAAACGCAGAGATACATCCCCCATTCATAGACAGGGCACATCCAAAATGACAACTCTTAAATGCCCCAGTCACAGAAAACACACAGATACATGCCCCATTCATAGGCAGGGCATATGCACAATGCTGATAAAAAAATGTCCCAGTCACAGATAACACACAGACACATGCCATATTCATAGGCACAACACATGGCTACTGGCATCAGGCACTTACTCTAATTACAAGCAAGGAAGAACCACATGGCCCAGTCACAGACAGGGCACATATTCCACTGGAAGGAAGCCACATACCACACTTGCAATATGAAGAACCAAGTCTAGCCCCCGTGGCAACAGCAACATGCATCTGTTTGAAATGCATGCTAATCATGTGCCGTAGGGTCACAGGCGCTGACACGGAAAGTTGCTGGAATAATACCTATGTATTTCCTGAACTTCAGGGGTAATCGGGAGTGTTCTTTTACCTATGACATTCAAAAGCTCCAGAGTTAGTATATTTAGAATTGTGGGGGTACGGAGTTGTCCCTCCTACACAAATTGTTTTTTAACATGGATATTAGTGTAACACAGATGTCATTTATTTTGCTATTAATGCGTGATTTCTAAACAATGGTTAATCCACTGCATCAAAGTGCCATTAAAGACAAATTAGCGCAGTCACTATAGTGATGGAATAGATGTTACAGACTGCCGATTTACTTATAAAATGTCACACTTCAAGACTGTGTGAAATGGTGTTGCTTTGTAGCACATAATGTGTCAGTTAGTCAAAGGCCCTTTTTGTAGAGCTGTATCACTCATCTGCATTTTACTTTCAACACCTGTTAGGCACTTATTGCCACTCAGATGCAAATGATGATTGTGATGCATGGAGCTGTTTTAGAACTGAGACATATGCCACAAAATTGCATTATTTTTTATGTTTTAAACATGTCTGAATGAGCCTGTATGGAAATAGAAATGTGTGCCAGTTGTACGATGTTGTGTACATACATACATACAAATAATTCAAGCACTGGCATTAATGCCCTTCTAGCCTGCCAATATACCAAAACACTTGTTCCCATAATAAGTGTCCAGGTTGTTCTCAAACATATCTAAACTAGTACTTGCTTTAATGTAATTTGGTGATCTGTTCTGTGCATTGGCTGCTCTGTCAGAGAACCAATTAGTGCACTTCTCATTCCTATAGAACCTTCTACATGGGTTATCTGATGATTCTCTAGTACTTTTTGATAACCCAAACATTCCCAGAGGTAGTTGTCTCTAAATGCCCTATATACCTGAATAAGATCTCCTCTTAGATATCTGTAAGAGACACTGTACAAGTTCAGATATTTTAGTCTTTCATAATAACAAATGTTCACATCCATGGATGCCCTTGGTATATTTCTGCTGTACTCTTTCCAGGTTACTCATGCTTGTTTTCTTATAGGGTTTCCATTTTGTTATTCCATACTCAAGTTTGGGTCTAATGTAGCTAGCAAACAATGACTTCATTATTTTTGATTTCCTAGACTTTATAAATCTTTTTATACAACCTATACTTCTATAACTATCATTAACCAATTGGTTGACATGATTATAAAAACGTATAGCTGGATCTACCCGTATACCCATATCAATATATTCTAGTATGTTAACCTGAGGACATGTATACATGATGTGTCTTACCCATCCGCCTTTGCACAGAAAAGGCTGTGCTGGAAAGCAAAAATAATGAATTAGGAGCAGAAATTAAAGATTTCACTGTATCACATTATTCAGCTGTAACAAAAATGCAGTTTATATTTAGCTCTTTGTACACTTTTGACGCTGAACTTGTCATTGACATGCATGCTGTGTTTCTAACAATTCATACTGGGTAAAGAGCATTGTTCAGCACTGACTAAATAAATTATCGCCAATAAACTAAATAATATAGGTAGCCAGAGCCTTATCAAAGCAAGTGAGGGAAATGCATATGCAAAGCATTTTTCCTTTGACACAGACTTGCCTACAAAACGACTTTCTTTTTCTGCATTCTAGTTTTAGATGTAATCTCATTATCATAAGTGAAGCATGAATTCTACAAGGGTTGTGCTGCAGTCCAAACATACTTTTATTTTCACAAGCATTTGTTTACCTCATCCCAAAATCTAGTAAATATTTGAATTTCATTGCTTGCTCACTTTGCTTTCCATATTGTTTTGGAATCTGCAGAACATCATTTAAATAATTTTGCAGCTCAACCAGATGTCAGCTTTGTTGCATTACAACCATGACGACCTCATTTGTTAACTTATAACCAGATCTGCACAGCATCAGAATTGGATTGCTTGGCAGTACTGGGAAATTAGCAGAGGTAAATATAACTGGACCTTTTGCATGCATTAACATATTGACATGTTTGTATGCCTGAGGCAAGCCATTAATAAAAAACAAGGAAAATGCAAGAAAGCCAAGCAAAGGATCCTGGGGGACCCAACACAAAGTAAAAGACTTTTGGAAGTAGCACTGAGCTATTGAAAATGGCCATTTGGCATCTGTTTTACACTTCAATTAAACAACCTCAAAGGTTGTAATGTGCATCCCTTACCTCCAGTGTGAGCTGCCTTGTCGCCTTCTCCCTCTGATGTCACAAATACTAGCCAGAATGTTTAAAGCTCAAACGCTGACTAAAATATATACCTAGTTCTTATGTTGCTGAATGTGAGCTCCTAAAACTGCATGCATGTTTATAAAATTGTATGTTCACATGATCACGTGTGTGTGCATGTATGTGTATGTGTGGGAAGTTATGTCATATCATGTGTGCCCAAGTGTATGTGTGTGTGCGTGTGTGCGTGTGTGTGTGTGTGTGTGTGTGTGTGTGTGTGTGTGTGTGTGTGTGTGTGTGTGTGTGTGTGTGTGTGTGTATCTGCATCTTTCTCATTTCTTGAGCATTTGATGTGCCTAAAGCATGTCTGGCTCAAGAGAACATTGCCTGTATACTACCTTTATGTTGTTCTTTCTCAGTTATTGCTTTTGGAGACTTGCTAGGATTAGAAACAAGATCCTTTGTACAAAAACAATCAACAGTATGGTCAACTGCTATAAGATTGTCTAGAGCAGACATGGAATGCTCTTCTTATACTAAGAAAGAAAACCAGATTTGCTTTATGTAAACTGCATTTCTCACATGTGCCATGGATTAAGACACAGTTTAACATAGCATCATAAAAATTAACATAAGACAAGTTGCACCATGTCTGTCTATCATGCCTGTTTCCTGCAAACTGTGAATGCCTTGAATTACATCAAGTCTTTCATTTTACAACCTGCCTGTTGTTAGGTCTCCTCAATGGCTGCTTCACACATGACAACTTCTACAGTTTGCCTTATTTTTCTAGGGTTCAAAATTCTTCATTCACTACCCTTTCATTAAAAAGATGTGTTTTCCTTTTTTGTTTAGTTTATTCTCTTGAAAGCAGATTTATGCAAAGGACCTTTTTATGTGTCTCAGTTTTCACATTTGTTGGGTATTCACTCTGGAATGCAACACTCCTAACTTGTGTCTTGTCTCTTTTCCATGTCCGAGCACTTCTGTGGATGGGTAGAATTAGAATTGTGTCTCAATCCATCTTGTAAAAAGGTAACATTAGACTTTGCATTGTGCAGAGAAATATGCAGTTAAATGTCCCTTTCTCCACGTCTCTGTTTCATCAATGTTTAATCATTCATTAAAATCTGCATTTGCGCGGTTTTGCACCAGTATACAACTCCGCACAGCTCCTCGTGGTGTCCTGCAGAGTGATACAGGCAACAGAGAGACCCAAGAAAGACTTTTCCAGATTTGAGTATTTTTTCTCTGTTTTTTTGCTCCGACTGCCTTTTCCCGCCTAAAAAACGAATTTCTAACTGATCTGTGCTTCAAAAAGTTTAAATTGCATTTGCCTTCTGCTTTTTACAGTTTTTGCACTTGTTTTATATCAATTTAAGTCATTTTTGTATTGTATAACTGTTGTAGGCTACACACTAAAGTGCGCTAGCCTGTTTATAGCATTTACAGTATTTTCTGTGTGTTTTTCTGCTGTTTCCTGAAAAAACAAAAAAACAAAAAAAATATTCTCTTTTCCCACCTTTGCTGAACTAGATTAGTCCAGATTTCAGGTTTTGCTGAATTCTGGACTGTGGTATAGTTTCCTGTGTTGCCCATATCCTTACTTGGATAGGAGGAAGCTTCTCTGTTCACCAGTGAGAGTGGGGAGCTTTGAGCAGCATATCTGTCCCTGGAGGAGTGGTTTCAGTCCTGAAACTAGTAGCTTATTGGCCGCTCTGGGTCATTTCCTATCTCTTTCAGTTTCCCTGCTTTAGAACCTGCATTTGTGCGGTTTTGCATGATTTTGCGCATAGCGCAGCATCGGGCAGCGCTGCTTAAATGGGTATAAACTATTCCCGGCTCCACAGTCTGCTCTTCACTTTTCCCCTTAGAACTGTTCTAAATCTCAAAGTAAGCACTCTATTTTCATTTTAAAGCCCTGCAGTTGCTCGTATAAGTAATCTTATAAGTAAGCACTAACAAACTAAAGCACAACACCCTCTTATACTCCCTTTAAGTACTTGGCTCCCTATTGGTCCTTTTTGATCAGTCAAAAAGTAGTTCCTTATACTATTCTGGCATGTCCAAAAGTCAGTTTCAGGTTTACTCTCCAGTCCAGCTGGTGAATCTGGGAATCTTGAGGCAATGTTACAACTGCCTTATGTACACAGACCACCCTCTCCTTCTCCCAACAAGCTCAAATATATGTGAGAGATGCAACTATATAGCCAAACTGGAGGCTGAGCTCTCTCAACCCAATACTGACGCAGTCAGTCAGGAGGAGAAGGTAACCACACACACCACGAATACAGTCTCACATAGACCTATCGCAACAGAAAACCAAACACATAAACACACAAAAACATACTCGGAGGCTCTAAATAAAAATCTGCCCAAGCAGCAGAGACCTCCAAAGCAGACATCCAAGCAACAGCTACCCCACAACAATACCCACATATCACATAGTTCACAAAGTCAGTGTGCCACACAGTCACAGCCCTTAAGGCTAAACAACACACCTAATACACTTGTAATAGGTGACTCTATTGTCAGACACACTGACGTCCCACTCACCAGGCTGAACAAGGAGGAGGTCACTGTAAGCTGCCTGTCGGGTTCCAGGATCTGCCACATAACACAAGCACTCAGGTCACTCCAAAGCAAGTACAAATATGACTCCGTCATTGTCCATGCTGGAGTGAATGACCTGAGACGTACCTCCCTGGACTACATAAAAAGAGACATAGAGGAGCTCTCTGATCATGTAGCCCAGGCTGGTATGACCCTGACCTTGAGCAGCATCTTACCCTCACCAAGAATGATGCAACAGTATAAAGACAAAATTATCAATTTTAACAATTGGCTAAAGTATTGGCTATTGCCACCCCCATAGTGCCTTTTTTAGGCAAGGCTCAAAAGGCATGCCCACCTCCATCGACAACACAAAGAAAAAGAAACTAAGGGTAATGCTGGTCAACGTCAGAAGTCTAAACCTCAAGATGCATGCACTCGAGGCTCTCCTCAGTATGGAGAATATCGATATCTGTGCAATAACAGAAACCTGGTTCAAGGCTCCTGACAGCACCCCAGCACTACCAGGTTATACCTCATACCATGCTTTTCGGCCCCAAAACTTGGACAGAACCACAAAAGGAGGGGAAGTATCCATATTCATCAAAGATACCCACACCTCCAGGTTGGTGGCACAGCACGAAGCATCAGAGACTATCCATGTACAACTAACAGTGGGTAAAACTGCCTTTCAGTTTGTAGCCTGCTACAGACCACCCTCCCAAACTCAGGAACCCCACTCGGCTTTCCTGAGAACACTGGAGAATATGAAGGTCTCTCCAAACACCATTATATTGGGTGACTTCAACTACCCAAACATAAACTGGGAGCACTACTCAAGCCCCAACACCCTCGCCCAACGGTTCCTAGAATTTATAAACTCAAATGCTATGGAACAACTGGTCACCACTCCCACAAGAGGGGAAAACATATTGGACCTGATCATCACCAACATGGGGAATCTATGTTCCATACCAGAGGTATACCCCTCATTGGTAAGATCTGACCATAAATTAATCTCACTGGACATCCATATCCCGTCCCCACCCCCAGCCAAGGAAACCACAGTGAAGAACTTCTCAAAAGCAAACTTCACACTTCTCAAAACTGAGGTGGAATCCTTCAAAGCCCCCGGGCCAGTGGAAAATATGGCCCAAACCGCAGAATCCTTTACAAATGCTTTCTATGGACACCTACAGGAATGCATGGATCGTGCTATTCCAAATCAAACCAAGACTCATTCCTCCAAAGGCAGGAGACCTGTCTGGTGGACCCCAGCCATAAATAAGCTATAAAACAGAAGGAGGAAGCTACTACATGACAGAGCAAAATCCCAAAAAGGGAAGGCATCTCTGATCAGTACTAGCAAGAAACTATGATCCCTCATAAAATCATCTAAGGCCAGCTTCAAAAGAAAAATTGCACAAGATGCTAAAGATAATCACAAGGCCTTCTTTAGTTATGTCAGTAACATGGGTGGCAACTCCCAGATATGCTCTGAGTTAATTCAAAATGACAAAAAAATACACTGAACCCACAGACATTGCCAACATCCTGGCAGACAGGTTCAGTGCAAACTTCTCCCCCCCCCTCCCCCCAAAAGAGCAAATGTCTATCCCAACAGAGTGTAGCCTCCCTGATATCACAGATGCACAGGTGAGAGCTGCTCTCTCCAAAGCAAAAAACACAGCATCAATGGGACCGGACGGTGTTCCGGGCTGTGTCTTACACGAACTCTAAGAAGAACTGAACCCTCACATAAAGTCACTGTTCAATCTCAGCCTTACTGCAGGATATGTACCCAAGGAATGGCGTACAGCAACAGTGGTCCCACTCCACAAAGGTGGTGCCACAACGGACCCCAGAAACTATCGCCCTATAAGCCTGACTAGCCTGGTCTGCAAAGCTATGGAGCGTATCATCATGAAACTCATAAACAAAGACATTGGGAACCTCCAAACACTGGATCCTGCCCAATTCGGCTTTGTTAAGGGCAGATCTTGCCTCTTGAACCTGGTCAACTTCTTTGAAACAGTCACCAAGGTCATAGAGGAAGGGAAGGTAGTCCACTCAGCTTACCTGGACCTCACAAAAGCCTTCGACACAATACCCCACTCGGACATCATAAATAAGCTCACCATCTTAAATATCAACCCCTATGTCACAAGATGGGTTGCAAACTGGCTCAGGGATAGAGCCCACATGGTCAGAATTGCAGGTGCCATGTCAGACTCTAAACCAGTTACAAGTGGCATTCCACAAGGCTCAGTCCTGGGACCTCTCTTGTTCGGTATATATTTCTCTGAGGTACAGGCTAACATGGAAGGACTATGGCTGACCAAGTTCACAGATGACTGTAAACTGGGTGCCATAATCGACTCACCGACTGACACAAGCATCCTCCAAAAGGGTCTCACAGAGACGGATAACTGGTGCCAGAGCCATGGCCTAAAGCTAAATGCCAAAAAGTGCATATTCATCCCCTTTGGGAAAAACAAAGTACCCACAAATTATGACATAGGTGGTAATCCATTAAGTACGGAAGAAGTAATTAGGGATTTGGGGACCCAAGTAGATAGTAATCTCTCCTTTGACAATCACGTTGCCAAAGTGGTTAGAAAGACCTTCTATATAGCCCACCTTATCACAAAAGGGTTCACATCTAGATCAAGAGAGGTCATTGTGCCCCTCTACTCATCACTCATCAGGCCCATAATTGAATACAATGCCCCATTTGGGATGTACCTTACCTGACACCTGCAGCAACTGGAAAGACGCCAAAAGTACCTCACCAAGAGGCTCAAGGGACTCAAACAGATGCCCTATGCAGTTCGGCTAAAGAAACTCCAGCTCTACTCAGTTGCTTACCGCCTACTCAGAGGCGATCTATGCCTGACGTATAAAGCCATGTCTAAATCAGAATTAATAGACATGCTCCACCTCAGGAAATCCAAATCCCTTAGAGCTACATGCTCCAGGGACTTAAACCTCAGCACAGAAATAAATAGGACATGCTGGAGGGACAGATTCATATCCCAGAGGCTCCCCTCACTCTGGAACAAAATCCCAATCCATGTTAGGCAGATTCCCTCAATGACCCTCTTCAAGAGAAATCTTGACGAGTGGATGGGAGATCGTAGGTTTACACCTGGAATCTCTTCTGTGTCCCTACTAGACAGAGGCACAGTAAACTAACCTCAAAAGGGCTATCTTCTGTGACCTACTATACAGAGGCACAGTCAACTAATCTAAAAGGGTGGCGAAAGCCAAACACACTCTGGCTAGGCTTATATATGCCCTAGGGCAGATAGCCTAGTATCAACCTATGAACCTATGAACCTAATCAAAGGAAATGAAGAACTATGTATTTAAAACCCATATTAGTCTGGCATTGTTTAAAGTTTGGAGCCAGTGACATCTGGGATGAATTTATGGTATCCCATCCATTTATTTAATTAAATTTTGAATATTGCCAAGATTTTATATTGCCTAATATGCAGTGGAAGCTTGTTTTATATGTGAAGGTGGTGTTGGGTGATAAATGTACCCCTGAATCAGGACTTGCTAGTACTTTGGTATTAAAGAAGGAGCTTTTCTTTTTAAGTCGGCAGAAGTCACAGAGAGTAGGCCTTAACATGGCTCAGATAATAAGATAAGAGATCACATCACAGAAGTCTATCGGCTGCAAATATAAGGACAGGATGTTTCATCTATCTGAATAAGAGTAGTTCTTTTAACGTTGGATTCTTTTGGGTATGAAATTCTGGACTCATTCTAGATGACGCATTGATTTAGCTCTATACATGCCACATAGAGCATTATATTCTGTGACAGGAGATGAGAGAAGAAGAAGAAGGGTTTTCTGACAACAGTGGAAATATGCTGACTTAAGCATGTTGTATTGTCTATATAAGTTCCTGAGTCACAGATCACAGTGTCAATCTTAAGATAAATTCTTTTTATGTGATACTGTGTAGGACCAATAGTTCTACCAAAGATGACGGCACTACATTTCGTTGTAATTAGCGTGTGACCATGATTAGAGCACCATGTTCATGTGCTTACAGCCTTTTTGGAGTATTAGTGAATCTGCAAGGCAGTTTAGAATGATTTCTAGGCTGCAGTCACATGTGACCTTAGTTTACCAAAGGTTATTAACGTTTTCCTGTGCCTCACAGAAATAGATTCCAAAGAAGAGAGAGGACAGGGTAGGACTCTGATGGATACATCATTTATAGTTTGCTTTCAGAAAAGTGTACCGTTTATTTTGATCAGCAGTGTTCTGTTTAGCAGCCAGTGTTAGCAATCCAGTCAACTACAAATGGATTGATGTTTGTTTGGAGTAACTTGTTTATGATGCCACTGGGGGACTTTATTTATTTAAAACTTGTTAAACAGGGTAAGGCACGGATCTACCTGGATCATGTTCAGGGTTATCTGGGTGAAATAGAAATTAACAGAATTATGAAAACAGACAACATTACAACAAAATCAATGGTAAGTAACAAAGCAGTGTTATACAGAAGTTATATTACTATATAATAACATTGTTTATATGTAATATGTACAGTGTTTGATACAAGAACATTGTTTATATGTAACATATACAGTGTTTGATAGAATAACATTGTTTATATGTAATATATACAATTTTTGATACAAGAACATTGTTTATATGTAATATATATACAGTGTTTGATAGAATAACATTGTTTATATGTAATATGTACAGTGTTTGATACAAGAACATTGTTTATATGTAATATATATACAGTGTTTGATAGAATGACATTGTTTATATGTAATATATACAGTGTTTGATAGAATAACATTGTTTATATGTAATATATACAGTGTTTGATACAATAACATTGTTTATATGTAATATACACAATGTTTGATAGAATAACATTGTTTATATGTAATATGTACAGTGTTTGATAGAATAACATTGTTTATATGCAATATGTACAGCGTTTGATACAAGAATGTTGTTTATATGTAACATATACAGTGTTTGATAGAATAACATTGTTTATATGTAATATATACAGCGTTTGATACAAGAACATTGTTTATATGTAATATATATACAGTGTTTGATACAATAACATTGTTTATATGTAATATATACAGTCTTTGATACAATAACATTGTTTATATGTAATATGTACACTATTTGATACAAGAACATTGTTTATATGTAATATATATACAGTGTTTGATAGAATAACATTGTTTATATGTAATGTATACAGTCTTTGATACAATAACATTGTTTATGTGTAATATGTACAATATTTGATACAAGAACATTGTTTATATGTAATATATATACAGTGTTTGATAGAATAACATTGTTTATATGTAATATATACAGTGTTTGATAGAATAACATTGTTTATATGTAATATATACAGTGTTTGATAGAATAACATTGTTTATGTGTAATATGTACAGTATTTGATGCAATAACATTGTTTATATGTAATATATATACAGTGTTTGATAGAATAACATTGTTTATATGTAATATATACAGTCTTTGATACAATAACATTGTTTATGTGTAATATGTACAGTATTTGATGCAATAACATTGTTTATAACTAATATATACAGTCTTTGATAGAATAATATTGTTTATATGTAATATATACAGTGTTTGATAGAATAACATTGTTTATATGTAATATGTACAATATTTCCAATTAGGTGTGGAGGGCAGGGATGATGAAAGTTGAGAAAGGAAGGCAAAAAAGAGAGAGAGGTAGGGTCATAGAACTGCTCAAATAAGCAACATAGATGGGAAATCCAACAACTTCGGTGTCATTTTGAGGTTGTTAGCAAGCTTAAGAAGGTAAAATCTCTTCTTGATAAAGCAGAACTGTGGAGGGTCTAGAGTCTGCAGATCTTGTATGTCCATATTAATTAATTCTAAAGTAATTCAGTCAAGAACTTTGCAGATAAGGCTAGTGAAACTATGGACTATAGTTATCTGAGTCAACAGCATGGTTGTCCTGATTGGGGGGGGGGGCATTTCTTCAACCTTCAGGTACATGTCCTGTACATTTACTTTGACAATGTTTAGTAGAAGTTTAGCTGGGTGATAACTGTAAGCTTAACTATGTTGTCTAGTCCCAAGGAATTGTCTATCTGTCTGTCTATCTCTCTATATATCTATTTATTTTATTTTTGGTGGAGACAGCTGAGACTTGGTCACTGAAATTAGAGAGAAATTTATTACCCAGACTATTAGCTATGGATTCTGTGTTGATGTTGATAGTAATATATGCAATCAGTTCAAAACATGGCAGGTTCTTATTTCCGATTTTATGTAACAGCTAAAAAAGATGTTATGGTTGTCTTCAGTGCTGCTGGCTATCTAGTGCTCACACACAGCTTTGCTTCTTCTCATAGTATTCTTGAATTCATTAGTAAGCTGGTAGGTTTGCTTTATGACCAGACAAGTGTTATGATTTATATAAGCCTAGGAGCTTACATTTGTTGTTATATATTTGTCAATCTGTTATCCTACCAGATCAGACTTCAACATATTTTCAGTTTTGTATTTGACATCCAATTTTCTCTATAAAGTGATTTAAAAGGCCATAGAATGTATTTCTTAGGACTGAGGTGTTGATGTTCAGGGGTTGTTCCAGGGAGCAAGTCACCACTGCCCTCTCAAAGGCAAAAAAATACAGCTTCCGTGGGACCCGATAACATCCCAGGCTGCATCCTACATGAACTCAGGCAGGAACTTGCAGCACCATTACGCACCCTATTCAACCAAAGACTGAGTACCGACTTCATCCCAACCAAGTGGAATACAGTCACTGTCATCCCTTTGCATAAAGGTGGAGCAGCCACAGATCCAGGAAATTATAGACCCATCATAGGTTCATAGGTTAGTACTAGGCTAACTGCCCTTACAAGCCATTTTAAGCCTAGCCAATTATTCCCTGTGAGATTCAAACCCTGTACCTTGTGTTTGTAAGGCAAACACCTTAACCATTAGGCCACCCTTGATCTGCCAGGCCATGTAGTGGGTTATCATGGATCTCATTAACAAGGACATTGGCAACCTCCAGACACTTGACCCCACACAGTTTGGTTTCATCAAAGGGAGGTCATACCTGTTAAATTTGGTCGACTTCCTTGAGACAGTCACCAAGGCCATGGACGAGAGGAAGATGGTGCACACCACCTACCTTGACCTGGCCAAAGCCTTCGATACTATTCTCCACTCAGGTATAATAGATTAAACTCTCTCAACTAGGCATCAATCCGCATTTTACCAGATGGGTAGCAAACTGGCTCACTGATAGAACCCACCTAGTCAAAATAGGAGAAGCCACCTCAAGCAGCAGAGCAGCAATGAGCAGTGTATCCCTGCGATCAGTCTTGCAGCCACAGCTGTTTGGGATATACTTTCCTGAGGTGCATGCCAAAACCAGTGGGATATGGCTGACCAAGTTTGCAGATGACTGAAAGCTGAGTTCTGTCATCAATTCCCCTTGTGATGTGGACATCCTCTAAGAGTGTCTCACCCAAGCAAATGACTGGTGCCAGAAACATGGCCTCAAACTGAATGCCCAAAAAATGCATCATCATCCCCTTTGAGGAGAGGGATGTCCCCACAAATTATCACATTGATAATAAGGTCCTAAGTACACAATCAGTCATGAGGGACTTGGGCACCCAGGTTGATAGCAAACTGATGCTTGACCACCATATTGCCTCCATTGTACAGAAAGCTTTCTACATGGTCCACTTCATGAGTAAAGGTATCTCATCCAGTGACAAGGTGGTTATAACATCCCTGTATTCTTCCCTTATAAGACCCATTACTGAGTATAATACCTTTTTCGGCATGTACCTCACAAAGCACATGCAACAGCTGGAGAGACCACAGAGGTTCCTCACCAGGAGAATCCAGAGCTTCAAACATCTACCCTACACAGATAGGCTAAAGACCCTGTCCCTGTACTCAGTCTCCTACAGACTCCTCAGAGGTGACCTCTATCTGGCATACAAAGCAATCTCAGATCCTGCCCTGATGGGACTGCTGCGTATCCACAAGTCAAGCTCCACTCGAGTAACCCACATGCGTGACCTCAACCTTGTCTGTGACATCTATAGGACTTGTTGGCAGGACAGATTTGTATCCCAGAGACTCCCCCTTCTGTGGAATAAACTTCCTCTCCACATTAAGCAGAGTACCTCATTAACCCTTTTTAAGCACAACCTGGATAACTGGATGGGAAACAGAAAATACACCCCTGGGACTGCACCTGTATCCCTGCTGGACAGTGGCATAGGGTGCTGATTGTTGGAACATGTGCTAAATTCTTGACTAAGCCTGTAAGGGCCTCTGGGCCAGTAGCCTAGTAACTTCCTATGACCATTCATGTTTTTCAGAAGGGATGATAAAATCTAATAGAATGGTTTTGCTAAAGTCCCAATATGTAGATGGATTATACTGGGACCAGGAGAGCTTGTTTTGAGGCAAAATGTGATAGATAAATTGCCTGTTTTATCTAGGGAATTGGAGAGAATACTTGTAGGGCTGAGAATACTCAAGAGGTAAGGTCTGCAATGCTTGGGACTCTAGTAGACAAAACAACTATTTGGTCCAAGGCACTAGAGTTGATTGACAGGCGTGGGGAATAACACTTGGATGTGTAAGTTGACCAGCTAATATTGGACTCTAGTAGACCAAACAACTATTTGGTCCAAGGCACTTGAGTTGATCGACAGGCGTGGGGATAACACTTGGATGTGTAGGCTGACCAGCTGATATTGGACTCTAGTAGACAAAACAACTATTTGGTCCAAGGCACTAGAGTTAATTGACTGGCGTGGGGATAACACTTGAATGTGTAGGTTGGCCAGCTGATATTTGGACAATTAAAGTCTCCTAATATAAGGAATTTGGTTTGAATCCAGGCTGGGGGGAGCAAGTTTGGGTATTCAACATATTCATCCATAGGATTATAGGATCAGAAGAGGTTATTAGGCTAATGGCCCTAGGGCCCTTAAAAGTCTAGCCAAGTTCAACCCTTGTTCCCAAGAGTGTCTGTTTCAAGCAGACACTAAATCAGCACCTATTACTCCTATCCAAAAAGGATACAGGTGGAACCCCGGGGTGAATTTATTGTTTTCCCTTTCAGTTGTCCAAATTTTGCGTAAATAGGGTAAATGAGGGAGTTTTTAACATGAATTAGAAGATTATTCCAGAGATGAGGTAACCTGTGTGAGACAAATGTGTCTCTTCAGCAATTTCTATTGATGTCATATACCAGGTTAAGGTCCTTGGAACAAGCGACACGTGTACCATTTGGCTTACGAATGTGCAGCATTACCAATAGGTCAGAGTCAGAGATTGCTTTATATGCAATGCACAGGTCATCTCTGAGAAGTCTATATGACACAGAGTAAAGTGATAATGATTTCAGTTTGTCCACATGTGACATATGCTGAAGACCATGAATTTTCTATGTAAGAAACATTTACAATCTCTCCAGCTGCTGCAGTTGCTTGGAGAAGTACATACCAAAGGGAGCACTGTACTCTATTATTGGCCCGATGAGGGAAGAGTATGAGGGAGTTATAACCTCTTTTGTTTTAGAGGTAATGCCTTACTTATGAGATAGGCAAGATACAATGCCCTTCTTACCACAGCAGAGACATGGTGACCCAAGGTAATGTTGCTATCAACCTGCGTACCCAAGTCTCTCACCACTGAGTGCATGCTTAGGGTGTTGCTATTGATGTGGTAGTTTGCAGGGGCATTGCCCTTTCCAAAAGGGATGATAATGCATTTTTTTGCATTGAGTTTAAGTCCATGACTTTGGCACCAAACATTAGTCTGTGTAAATCCCTCTTTTGGGATATTGACATTATTAAGAGACTCGATGACCACTCCCAGTTTGCAGTCACCAGCAAACCATGTCAGCCCCAGACCTCTTGTTTTTGCCTGTACTTTGGAGAAGTAGGTTCTAAACAGCAGGGGACCCAGTACTGATCCCTGTGGGTCACTACTGGCTACTAGCCTGCTTGAGGAGGTAGAGTCTCCTATTTTAAGTGTATGTGTTCTATCGGTGAGCCAGTTTGCAACCTACCTCACAGTATATGAGTTGATACCTAGCTGAGTGAGTTTATCAATAATGCCTGAATGAAGGATTGTGTTAAAGGCCTTGGCTAAGTCTAGGTAGGCCATATGCACCATTTTACCCTTGTCTAGGGTTTTGGTGACTGTCTCAAAGAAGTACACCAAGTTTAATGGACACAATCTCCCTTTGACGAAGCCAAACCGGGTAGGGTCAAGTGTTTGGAGATTACCTATATCTTTGCTGATAAGAGCCATGATGATTCACTCCATGGCCTTGCAGATAAGGCTGGTTAGGCTTATGGGCCTATAGTTCTCAGGGTTAGTGGATGCATTCCTTTTGTGCAAAGGGATGATGGTAGCCATTTTCCATTCAGTAGGGATGAAACAAGTGCTGAGGCTGAGGTTAAAAAGATAACCCAGTGGTGTTGCTAATTTATGTTTTAATCCATTTAAAATGCAGCCAGGGATGTTATCTGGTCCCATACAGGCTGTTTTTTTGGCCTTGGAGAGGGTGTTTAAGACCTTGTCCTTAGAGATACTAGGTAGGGGACAGGTGGTAGGGATGCTTTGGGGTATACGTGGCAGGACAGGGGAATGAAGTTTTCACTGAATCTGTCAGCCAGGAGGTTGGCTATATCAACACTTTCTGTATATATATTACCATTAACTACAAGCTCTTTGCAAATCTGAGCTTTTCCTTTGAGGTTATGGATGTAACTAAATAATGCCTTATAGTTATCCTTAGCTAAAGATGCTAATTTGGATTCGTAGTTATCTTTAGAAGACTTTACTAGATGTGTTATTTGTTTATTTAAGTTGAGGATGGAGTGCTTCCAGGTTTGAGACTGTTTCTTTCTACTGTTAGACAGCAATTTCTTCCTCTTATTGTATAGCCTGTTTAGGGCTGATGTCCACCATGCAGGTTTGCTCTTCCTTGAGGATTTTGCTTTGGTCCTATCATGTATGGCAGAGTTAATACAATTGTGTAGATTCTCATATAAAGTATTAGTGTAAATTCCTGCACAGGTGTCCTCTGCATCTGGGGGGGGGGCGGGGGCTGGTGTTATCATTACCTCCAATGAGACTGATTTGTGGTTAGACTTCACCAGGGAGGGCCGCACACTTGAGGAGGTGCAACAATCCCCCATGTTGGTGGGCACCAGATGCAGAATGTTTCAGCCCCTTGTGGGGGTGTCTACCAACTGATCCTGGGTGTTGGAGTTAACAAAGTTCAGGAAACTTTGGGTAAGTGTGTTAGTACACATATAATTAACCCAGTCTATGGACGGATAATTAAATTCTCCCAAAATCAGTGTGTTTGGGTCAATCTCGATCAACTCAAGTAAATCCGAGTAGGTTGAGTGTGTGTCCTGGTTCTTGGAGGGGGTCCTATAGCTGCCAATGATTTGACGATGGGTATTACCAACAGTCAATTGCACCTGGAGTAATTCAAGGGGGTTGCTATGTTTAACCAAGCTAGAGATGTATTTATCTTTGATAAATATTGATATACCACCTCCTTTAGTTCTCAGATTATGGTCTGAACTTGTGGAAGGAAATATAACCTGGTATAGCCTGGGTGCTCTCCACATCCGTAAATCAGGTCTCGGTGACTGCAGAAATGTCAGCATTTTCCATGGTGAGGACTGCTTCCAGTGAGTGCAGTTTCTGGTTTAGACTCCTAGTGTTTAGCAGCATAATGGACTGTGCAGTGGCGCAGTGGTAGCATTGTCACCTCATCACAAGAGGTTCTCCGGTTTGATTCATGGCTGCAGTGTCTTCTGTGCAGAGTCTACATGTCCTTCCTGCATTTGTGTGGGTTTTCTCCAGGTACTCCAGTTTCCTCCCACATTACAAAGACAAGCATCTGGAATGTTTCTCCCCGGGTCTCCAATGAAAATTGGCTTCATTCCAAGTCGGACTTTCCTGGTAAAACAAATGTTAAATAAATAACCTTGAGGTTGTTTTTTATTGAGTATTTTTATCTTGGGAATTTTGTTCTTGTGAAATTGGCTAAAAGGTACTATCAGGGTGGCAAGAGCCTTAGCCAGTAACCAAAAAACCAGAGGTGACAGATGAAGACCATCTCTGGCAAAGAATAGAGGTCTGTTGATCATATCATCCCAGGCTGACAGGTGCTGGATCTCCTTAGAATGACACCAGGAGCTAAGCCAATTGTTGAAGTCAATCATTTTTTTGTTTGTAATGCGGCATCATCCTAGGTGAAGGTAAAATGCTGCCTAAGCCTAGGGACATGCCTACCTGAGACACATAATCAGGGAGCTTGGTCATGTCTCTCTTCATATAGTCCAGTGAGGTACATCTCAAGTCGTTCACACCAGCATGGACTATGACTGAGTCATAACAGTAACTGTTGCTGAGAGACTTGAGTGCATGTGTGATGTGGTGGATATGGGCACCTGACAGACAGCTGACTGTGACCTTTTACGTATTCAACCTGGTGAGTGGGACATCTGTGTGTCTCACAATGGAGTCACCTATGACTAAGATGTTTGGTTTTGTGATTTGCCTTAGGGGCTATTCTGGTGAGTCACTGGTGCATGAGCTACTATGTGTACAATGTTCTGTTGGGGATGTATTATGTGAAACATGCTTGTGTTTGGGAGGTCTCTGATGTTTTGGTAGACTTTGGTGAGGACCACCACATATGTAGGTTTATGTGTTGTTGGTTTGCTTGGTGCAAGAGGTGAGGTATGTGTGCTGATAACCTGCTTAGTGTCAGATGTACTGTCTGGTGAGCAAGAGAGCCTGAATTCTGGGGTCTTAATATAGATGCATCTCTCACAAATTGAATTTGTGTGAACTAGAAGAAGTGGGTTGTCAGTGTACATGAGGCAATTGCTACATTGCCTCAGGATGCCCATGGCAACCAGGCTGGCTAGATAAACTGTGGGAAATTGTCCATACATAATGTTAGGTAATTTAAT
Organism: Protopterus annectens; assembly: GCF_019279795.1. Taxonomy (NCBI): domain Eukaryota; kingdom Metazoa; phylum Chordata; order Ceratodontiformes; family Protopteridae; genus Protopterus; species Protopterus annectens. The sequence goes on from NC_056747.1 coordinate 1,291,558,418, forward strand.
GTGGTCAGAAACAGGGAGAGGTTAGGAAAGTCCAGGTGAGACAGATGGAGAAGAGAAGATATGCAAATTATGAAGGGCTAGTGGGTGAGACTTGTATCAGTACCTCAAAACCTATGCTGAATGTTTTACCTGAATTTGAAGCAGAAGCCTCCAAATGGAGGACAAGTGGTGTACTAAGAGAAAATTAACAAACAAGAAGTTTACATCTATAACCGCCTATAGTAACCCCCACTGCATGCTACTGCACAATGTGCAAACCCACCCAAATGGGGGGCTAAGATACAGGCGAGATTAAACAGATTTAACTCAAACAGCCAATCAGAGAACAGATTTAGCCCAAACAGCCAATCAGAGAATCCCTCACAGAGCTTTCTGCCACAAACTCCAACTCAGAATTGTCCCTGGCTGAACACTTTTGCCACAAAAAACCTTTACTGTTTTAATTAGCAACTAAGCCTTTTGCTAACTATGTTAGAATGAACACAAATATTAAAGGCATAGTAATTGGGAATAACTTAGAAATGAAAATACAATTATTTGCTGATAACATCCTGTTGACAATATCTGATAAAGATAGATCATTAACTGAATTATTCCAAACAATGAACTTCTTTCAAACTATTTCTGGTCTTGCATTTAATAAAATCAAAACTATAATTTTATTAATTAACTCAAATAAAAAGGAATTAAATAGGGACTTTGTTAAGTACTTAGCGCCTGATAAAATGAAATATCTAGGAATCTTACTAACTAGCAACACTAGAGAAACAATAAATATTAACTATATTCATATACTAAGTCAAATAAAATCATTAATGCAGAAATGGAGTAAGATGTTTTATACAATGGAAGATAGGTTGTATATGATTAAATCAATAATTTCCCCCAAAATATTATATTATATACAATCCTTTTCTATCCCTCCTACTAAGAAAATTATACAGAAATACAATAAAATGATGGTGAATTTCCTTTGGTTTAACAATAAGCCTAGAAATGCGGTTAACAAAAATGTTGGGAGAAGCGTGGAATTAATCTACCAGATATAGAGATTTATTCATTGGCGTCTATTGCTAAAACAGTTACTCTGTGGCTGAACTCAACCTATACAGCCAAATGGAAATGAATTCATGAATCTATATGTAATATCATTAGTATCGCAGCCCATAAACAATATAATATAAATCCAACAAAAGCCTTTTATAATGTGATGAAATAACATAATATTTAATAAACCAATAAAAGCAAAGTATATAATTGTTACTGAAACATTAATACTGTTTAGAAAATATATGAACCCAAATATAAAGACATGTTTTTTTATATTACACCCTATAGCTTGTACACAAGAATGTATAACTACCTTTGATTCAAATCTAATTTAAGAGATTAAAGAAAAAAAGTGATTTATTGGAATCAAATTCTCAATGGCAATACATTACTCATACTAGATCAAATTAAAAAGAAATTTGAGTTAGATGATAAATTGTGGCTACCAATACAACAAATAAGACAGTACATCACAAATAAGCTGGAATTGATGACACCAACTTTTAAAATAATATTCCTAAGTTCATAGATCTTGTGATACTTTTAATAAATAATATTTATAAAGGACAAGGATATATATTCAAAATTCATAAGACATTTAAAGAAACAAAGAACTATACCAATAATAGTTATTGGAATTATTATAATCAGGTTAATCAAAAGGATCCTGATAAAAATGAAAAAGAAATTATCCTTTTACCACCATGCCTTACCACCAAATCAGTTTAGTGGAAACTATATGCATGGAAATTCCTACATAGATCCTTTCTAACCCCTCATAGATTAGAAGTAATATATAAGAAACATATTGATTGCTGGAGATGTAAAACCCATACAAAAGCAGATTGGGAACACATGGTTTTTGATTGACATTCACTGAATAAATATTGGTTTGAAATTAATTTCTTTCAAACAATTTTTAATGATACTTTTAAGTTAACCAAGTCATTAGTTTTATTTAATGTACCCATACCACAATGTGCCCCAAAAGTAAAATATCCTTTACTGTGGACATTGCGTACCACTGCATGTAAAACTATAACAGCTTACTAGAAGAATAAAGCACCACCAACTTTTCAAGATTTCAAGAAAATCACAGTCTTCTTGTCTCAAATGGAAGTAGCAACCATAAAGAAAAGAACTGATAAGACAACATCATACATCACTTATTGGCAGAAAGTTGACAAAATATTGGGCAAAAATTGTTCTGATTAGTCAGCACAGCATCTTAATACAATTGCAGATTGTATATGGAAACATGATGTTATAGATTGTATACTTAGGCAACTGTATATAGTTTCTTTTGTAAATAGTTGACTAGTTGATTGTTTTATTTCATGTTTCACTATTTATGGTTCAATCTATTTGAAGATATGGAAAACATTTTAATAAAAATTTCTTTGAGTAAAAAAAAAGATGATTACATCCACTTTTAAAGATGGGAATAAAGAATGTTACTTGCTGTCACATGAAGAGCCACAAGGTCCCAAGCACAGGTAATAAAAAAGTACAAATTTATTTCTAATGAGAAGTGGCAAGCTGTAAAAGAGAATGGCAGCTTAGTGCAGAGCAGTAAGGCTATGAGCTAATAAAGACCTTCATCTTGTACTCCTGGGCTTGCCTGAGTTTGAAACTGAGTTACTGCTGGTCCACTGTGTGACTCTAAACAAATCACTTAACTAGAGGGCGATCCTGGGTTACCTCTGGAAAATAGGCATGTGACAGTTATATAATTAGTCCATGCTGCAGGGTTAGCCCTAACAAGAGGTCCTTGAGTCTAGCAGTTAACACGTGATTATAAATGGGAGGCAGTGTGGCACAGTACAGTCTCAGAGTTCTAGGCTCAAGGCTGGTCTTTTATATCTGGTTATGAGCTGTGAGAAGCCTGTACGTTTTTGGCAGTCAATGTGGGTCTCCTTCAGGTACTTCAGTTTCTTTTATTTTCCATCACATTCAGTTTTGCACAGTTATCATCTCTAAGCCGGCCATGTTTACAATGGTTGCCACTATCCCTATGGAACAAGTCAAGACAGAAAAAGGTTTTCAAAGACTAGTTCACTTAACCAGTTATCTGATTATTAAATTAAATTAACTTCAAGAATGAGTCAGGCATCATGTGCATAAATGAGCTTCAAGTGTGTCTGTAATTCTCTGGGAAAATACATAGACTTATATAGCCTACAATGCCCCTGAAGGCATACACAGATGCTACCAGTCATTTCTCTTCTACAGTCCATAGGCCTTTAGGTAGCTTGGTGCCTTACTGTTGTACATGTGTGTTACATGATCCATGACACATGATACATTAAGAATAGGTTCACAAGGTGAAGTGTCAGGGGGTCAGGTCAAAGACCAAAATGGAACACCAATTCCACCAAAGCAGGATCATAATATCCAGCTTATGTGTCAAGATTAAGTTAAAATAACTTCAAATTGTCAAGCTATCTAATATGTGTGTGTGTGTGTGTGTGTGTGTGTGTGTGTGTGTGTGTGTGTGTGTGTGTGTGTGTGTGTGTATATATATATATATATATATATATGTGTGTGTGTGTGTGTGTGTATTGGTAATTTATTCTATAACTGTGCAATTCTTATGAATTATGGCAGATTGTCCCAACTTAATTAAGAATGGCCTTACATGCAGCTTTATATTGGAATTCATAAGAGATGTTTTATCAGGTGTAAATCTATGTTAAATATTGCTTGCAACATTTTATAATGAAATACTTTATATGCCAATATAAGTTTTCCTCATATATCAATAGTGAAATATATAAAATTTTTAAGTCTCTACAGCTGTCAGAACAACACAGTTTACAACAGTAATAAATTATCTTCATGAATCTCTTTTGCACAGCCTCAATCATTTTAGTTGCCCCTTGGCAGGCATTAATGCAGGCATTAATGTCTGAAATTGATCTTATATATAATTTATATAAGACTGTAAGACAGTTGCTGTCCCTTGTTGTAAGGTTCTTTAGCATAATTTATGTTATTTCATGGCTTGGCATCTACTTAATTGTATATGTTTGCCAAATGAGAAATTGTTACTGATGGTTACACCTAAGCCCCCAAAGACATCCACTTTAGGTAAAACCCTTGTCTTCAGATAAATTGGATATTTAATTTTAGGTTTGCCAAAATATATCATGTGGCATTTGTCTATGCTGAATTTGAGACTGGTGGAATTGGCCCAACACCAGACCTCTGACATGTAGGAGTTAATTATTCCAGCATTGTTATAATTGGAGATAAAAAAGCCAACTTTTAGGTCATCTGTGTATTTACTTATCCAGCAGTTTTTATATTTAGGAATTGTGGTGAATAGTGTGTTAAATAAGAAATGACTTAAGAATGATCCTCGCGAAACACCCACTTTCAGTGGTAAACGCTAAGAATGGCTTCCTTGTACTACTGTAGACCGCGAACTACCTGCTAACTATTCTGTGATCTGTCTAGTGACACATGGCCTTATATTTTCAGCAATCGTATCATTTAGAATAACTGTGTGAGATAAGGGTGCAAAGGCCTTATCCATATCCAGAGATATTACACCTGACGTTCGGCCACTGTCTGAAACATATATTTGTTAAAAAAATTCTATTAGATTTGGTCATGTTGATTTTCTTTGTAAAAGTTGTGTTGGGAGAAGTCTAGGAGTTCCAGATTATTATCTCTATAATAATATTGATGATACAGCATTCAAAACATTTGCCCAGGACTGATGTTAAGCCATTTGGTTGGTACTCTTTAGCCTCATCCATTTTGCCTTTATTATAAATGCGGATAAAGTGGGACCTTTTCCAAAATCTTGACACCATGTCGGTGAATAGTTTATTAAAAGTAGATTTAAGAAGTACTGAAATTAATTCATTTATATTATATGACAAGATTGATGGGATAATATTGGGGCGCATTGATATTACTGTGTTAATACAGTGTAACATTTAGTGACACAGTGTAATGTAGGGGCCCAGCATTTTGATTGGAATAGGTTATCATGGAATGCTTTTTCCATTATTAAAATTGTCTTAACCGCCATTAACAAAATAGTTACTGAACACATTAGCAACTGACACCGGATCACAAAATAGAATGTTATTATCATTCAAGGTCCAGTTTGTGTGCTGATGTCTTATGTTTCTATTTGCATGTTTATCTTTTTAAATTAGTTACCACAATTTATTTTAATACTCATTTAACCTCTGTTACCTTCAGTTTTAGATCTTTACTTAATTTGACTTGTTTTTGGTGTGCTTGTTAGGGTGTTTTGTATACATGTCAAGACATATTTTTTGGTTGCTAAGCTTTTTTTAAGTTTAGACACTGAAAGTTAGATTTACTGACTATTGATCTCTAAGAGAATGTACTGTCATTATTCTTTTTAGAATATTTCCAGGGACTGAATAACCATAATATGCACTCTATTTTGATAATTCTTCAGACCAGACCACAATATTAATAGCTTATTATACTGTTTGCAAATTAATTTTGCCATAGTCATATCTTTTAATAGTTTTTTTATAGAGTTATGGTCAGGGCTGCCTAATGGAGGTAACACTTGGATAATTTCTACAATATTATTCATTTCAGTAGTGATCATGTCCAGTAAATGAGTTTCTCTGGTGTTTTCTTATATCAGTTGCTATAATGCATGAAATTATACCAAACAATTTATTATTTGATTTATTTATCAGGAAATTCCAACTGGACACAGGTCCTTTTTCAGTGGAGGCCCGGGGAGAAAAGCTCCACAGAACAATAAATGAGCAGCAGAGTTCCAGAAGAACAATTGAATATACATACAATAGCAAATAATACATACTGCAGCAAACATTAGCTATACATATAATATGAAACAAGTAAAGGACTTCAGCAGACAGATTCCAATCTATAGCAGGGCAATTAAGATCATCTATGAATAGTATATTTCTTTTGCCCATTAAGTTGTCTAATTTAGATAGTCCCAATGTGTATTTGGGTCAATGTTAACACAATGATAACACAGAATCACCCTTAGGCAGCCATTTAGGCAGACATTGTATAAGTCTTTCTAATAAATTATTAGACGATAACAGAGAAGATGTGATAATTTCATGGAGTAATAGTAATATACCATTCGCCATATGCCATCTTTTTTAAGTATTCATATTTAGTCTAACCAGGGTAATAAAGATAATTAGATTTTCTACAATTACAACATTCAGAGATTTTAACAATTTTAAAATTACCTCTATCAATAATATGTCCTAGGGCATGGTATTTCTTACTCAGTCTTTGGGCAATGGAGAAAAAAAATTTTATAACACTGTCAGAGCTTCTTGGTTTATACAATGAAATTCTTTGTTGGTTGCTGGCCCTAAAACAAAATCTTTATTATTTATTTATTTATTTTATTTACATTTGTTTACTGGGAAAGTCCGACTGGACACATGTCCTTTTTTAACGGAGGCCCAGGGAGAAAAGCTCCACATTGAACATACAGGAATACAATTTAGTAGTAGTATACATTGGACAAAGACATTAACACAACTACCTTAGACAAAGTTTGGACAGCAGCTATCATTAAAGGCTAACTAATGGATTAATAAGAATAGATAATACACGTCGGGTTTTAAGCAACTCATCAAAAGATTGAACAGTAAGTATAGAGACAATGTATCCTTATACAGTTCTATGTACAGCGATAGAGAGACCAATATTACAATATGTTTCTGGATATAGTTTGCAAAGGAATTGAAATGTCTAGTCTAATATGTCATCAGCTGTACCGAGGCATATTACTGTGTCAAGTTGGAGGCAAAGAGGCATGGTAATAGAATTGGCAGAAGGAGATTATTTAGTCAGAAGGTGAGGCAGAGGTGGTAGCATAGTCAGATGGAAACATTAGTCTGCGTTAGAGCAAGGTTTTCCAAATGGGAGGGACTCGTTCTGCTATGGATCTGTCGATAAGAATTTATATAGGATAGGCTATTCCATCTTCTGTTAGTTTTAGGAACTCAGCAGGTAAGTCGTCTGCAGCTAATGTAGTGGATTTTAGCTTTTTCAGCAGTTTTTTTGATTGTCTCTATAGTTACAGGTTGCAGTGAGAAGCTGGATTTAATACTGCAGGACTCAGCTCTGATAGGTGAGGGCGTTTGATTGTTGGACAGTGCTAAGATATTTTCAGTAAAATAATTATTAAATTGAGTGGCAATGTTGTCTGAATTATTATTAGTGGTGGGAGTTGGTTACTGACTTTGCTTGGAGGAAGTATATTATTTATAGCTGTCCAGAATTTTTGCAGGTTATTGAGGTACTTAGATTGTATTTCTGAGTTGTAATTTATTTTGTCCTGCTTAATTTGCTGATTTGCTTTGTTTCCAAGTTCCCGGTAGGTTTGTAGTGTGGTTTTGGTCCAGTTTGCCCAAGGTTAGTCTCTAGAGTTAAGTAGTGATTGTGTTCCTTTTGTTAACCATGGGGCATAGTTTGATTTCACACGTATATTTCTGCTAGGGCCCTGAGAGTTTAATATAGATAGGAAGGTAGAGTTAAAGCAATGAATAGCTTCCTGAAGTGGCAGGAGTTTTCAGTGGTGTCCAGTTACACTGTTTGAGTGTATCTATGAGCTTGTTGAGGTTCAGTTGTTTCATGTTCCTTATTTGTTAAAATGCAGTTTGTTTAGTTGGGTTGGCTCATTTCCTAAGTAAATAGGTTGGGTAGTGATCACTGAGGCTGTCTGGAAGACAGCCAGAGTAGGAGTTGAGAACTGGTCTACCTGTTAATATCCAATCTAGAGAGGAGTGTTTGTTGGATGGCTTATTAATCCTAGTGGGTGACTGGATGTGTTGAGTGAATCCGTGCAGGTTGATGCAATTTTTGGGGGTTTGGGGAGTTACAATCTAACCAGTCTACATTGAAATCTTCCATAACAATTGTTTCCTGAAGTAATATTGTGCTACTCCAGTGTAGTATATTTTCTAATGTTTGGATATTAACCCCTGGTAGCATATAGATACCAGTTATGTATATATGTTTTTGGGGTTAAGGTTGAATTTAGCAAATAGTACATCTGCATTGTTAAGGTTTAGTTTTTTTTCATCTAAAGTCTCTATAGAGTGGTAGCTTTTAAAGAGCAGTGGAACGCCTCCTCCTCTTTTGCTAATTCTATCTGTATGTATGATATTATATCCTGGTGGAAGAATTTCTATGCTGGGGTGTTGAGTTTTAGCCAGGTTTCAGTGAGTAGTACAATAGCATGGGAGTATAGGGAGTGGTTAGCATGCAGATCATAGATTTTGTTGTTGACATGTCTAATATTAATATTTAAAAAGAAAATATCAGATTTGTTCTTAGGAGGAAAGATTGTAAATTGAGGAGGTTGGTACTGAATGACATTTTGTGAGTTTGAATTGAATGGTTTATATGTTGTGCCAGGTTATGGGTGAATGTCTCCACTGAGAGTTAGCCTGAATGCTATGTTGACTAGCGTTTTCTAGAATCTGACTATGTGTTTATCATAATGCTGAGAGATGCTAGACATGTTTGGGTGAAGGAGAAGGGAAGACTGTGTAAGGTGTAGAGTTTGAGACTGAAGATGTAGCTGCGTATAGGAATGTTTGCTGGTGTAGGTGTTGGGGGCAGCTATTTGCAGTGGAGTGGGAAGGAAAGGCTTTGTTTACACTGCAGTGGTAAGAGGTGATATTAGTTGCTAATGTTAGAAGTATCAGAGTGGTTGTTAATAGGTACAGCTGGTTTATGGCTGTTGTTGAGGGTTGGATTATTTGTTTTTGGAGGTGTTCTATTAGTAGGCATTTCAGTTAAGTTGACTTAGGTAAGGATGAATTTTTTTAGCAGTAATTTGTATTACTTTTGACATTTTGCTTGAAAGAAATCAGACCCCACAGTCAATAAAGTGCAATTTATCTTTGGCAAACATATGGTTATCATGAAAATACTCTTCCCTATACAGCAGGTAATACACTTGATATTGTAGACAAGACAAGTAGTTTTGAAACAGATAAATCCTAAATATGGAAGTCTCTGAAACTGGATTTAATACTGCAGGACTCAGGGGTAGCTCTGATAGGTGAGGGCGTTTGATTGTTGGACAGTGCTAAGATATTTTCAGTAAAATAATTATTAAATTGAGTGGCAATGTTGTCTGAATTATTATTAGTGGTGGGAGTTGGTTACTGACTTTGCTTGGAGGAAGTATATTATTTATAGCTGTCCAGAATTTTTGCAGGTTATTGAGGTACTTAGATTGTATTTCTGAGTAGTAATTTATTTTGTCCTGCTTAATTTGCTGATTTGCTTTGTTTCCAAGTTCCCGGTAGGTTTGTAGTGTGGTTTTGGTCCAGTTTGCCCAAGCCTAGTCTCTAGAGTTAAGTAGTGATTGTGTTCCTTTTGTTAACCATGGGGCATAGTTTGTTTTCACACGTATATTTCTGCTAGGGCCCTGAGAGTTTAATATAGATAGGAAGGTAGAGTTAAAGCAATTAATAGCTTCCTGAAGTGGCAGAAGTTTTCAGTGGTGCCCAGTTACACTGTTTGAGTATATCTATGAGCTTGTTGAGGTTCAGTTGTTTCCTGTTCCTTATTTGTTAAAATGTAGTTTGTTTAGTTGGGTTGGCTCATTTCCTAAGTAAATAGGTTGGGTAGTGATCACTGAGGCTGTCTTTATCTTTGGCAAACGTGGTTATCATGAAAATACTCTTCCCTATACAGTAGGTAATACGCTTGATATTGTAAAGACAAGTAGTTTAGAAACAGATAAATCCTAAATATGGAAGTCTATGAAATAGAGACAGAAGCTAATAAGGAAACCGTGGATAGTTTTACAGGAGAGAAAGTCATGAGAGCCACCAATTAAAATAGAGAGAAAAAGTGAAATAATGAAATGTTGCTGAAAATTCATCAAAATGAAAAAAATCTCAAGTTCACAGTAAAGGCAGGAAATGATTGTTAACTTGATTTAAAAAAACTCATTATCATACAAAAGAGCACTTCTTATGACAGAAAATCCTTTGAATTATGTCTGGCAGGCAATGATTAATAAAAAAAAAGCACAGAGGAAGGAGTCCCGATCAAAAAGGAAAGCTTCCCGTTTTCACTACTTTTCTTTACCCTTTACTTAAAACCACGTGTGTATCCAGGTCAGCAGTTTGTGAATTAAAACCATGTGTGTATCCAGGTCAGCAGTCTGTGACTTAAAACCATGTGCGTATCCAGGTCAGCAGTCTGTGACTTAAAACCACGTGTGTATCCAGGTCAGCAGTCTGCGACTTAAAACTACGTGTGTATCCAGGTCAGCAGTCTGTGATTTAAAACCATGTGTGTATCCAGGTCAGCAGTCTGTGACTTAAAACCAGGTGTGTATCCAGGTCAGCAGTCTGTGACTTAAAACCACGTGTGTATCCAGGTCAGCAGTCTGTGATTTAAAACCACGTGTGTATCCAGGTCAGCAGTCTGTGATTTAAAACCACGTGTGTATCCAGGTCAGCAGTCTGTGACTTAAAACCACGTGTGTATCCAGGTCAGCAGTCTGTGACTTAAAACCACGTGTGTATCCAGGTCAGCAGTCTGTGACTTAAAACCACGTGTGTATCCAGGTCAGCAGTCTGTGATTTAAAACCATGTGTGTATCCAGGTCAGCAGTCTGCGATGTTGTGCAATCTATCTAGGCCTTAAGCAGCCCTAGGACATTTGGCAGCAAACTTGACTTCTCTCTTAGAAGCAAGATTTAGTGATCTGGCTGAAAGGTGGTGTGAATGAATTGAATTTTCTAATTCTCCCAAGGCTGGCCCCCAAATATGGTTGCGATTAGAAGACTGAATTGTTACTGCCCTTGGATGTCTGGTCCTTGGCACTAGATTGGCTTGTGATGTTTTGATTGATCCATGGCATTGGGAACAAGCTAGTTTATTTTCAGTATTTAAAGAGCTCAAGGACTTCTATATGAATAATGCAGGAACGTCATTTATATATATCGATAAACTGGCCTGGCTGTTCCATTTCTATGGCTCTCTGCCTAGAATTTGAAATTTTTCTTAAAACAAAGTATTCCATATTTTGGCAATCTGATGTTTAAGTAAATAAATGATGATATTTCTTTCAAACTCATTATGGCCCAAAGTGATTCTTTATGGTATAGAAAAAAAATTCCTTCCTTTTACAGTAACACCCCTACCAGCTACCTTTATTGTTCTGATGTTTTTCATAGGTAGGACAGACCAGGTCTACCATATCACCGTAGTGTGGTAGTGAAAATATATAGCCTCATACAGGACAGTTATAAACTGACGACATAAAAATGTTTTATTAGTAAGATATTACTTTAAAAAGCTTTTCGTTATTGCTGATTTTAAAACAGAAAGTCTGCAATCACTAAACTACAAACAAGAAAATGTTCAGCAGATTACATGCTCAGTTGAAATTAGACTAAATATTCAGCTGAAATTAGGAAGAGGATAAAGAAAAATAAATAAGATAAACAAGGGTCAGGGATGGACTATACGTCTGTGAGTCCACAGAGCAAACACAAAGGCCTATGATGCAGCAACATAAGGGCACAGTAAAGGAGATGGACAGCAATATGTGTAATACAGGTATGCTAAAACACCTTATACAACTACAGATGAGACTGAAGACTTTATTGCTACACATGGTAACACCTGAGGTTTACGACATGTAGGATCATAGGATCGTAGGAAGTTACTAGGCTAATGGCCCCAGGGCCATTACAAGCCTTGCCAAGTTCTACCCTTATTTCCATGATCAACACCTGTTGCTCCTGTCCAAAAGATACACAAGTGGTATCCTTTGGGTGAATTTACAGTTACCCATCCATTCGTCCAGATTGCATTTAAAGTCAGACAATGAGGTGCTCTGTTTGACATAAAGTAGGAGTCTGTTCCAAAGGTGTGGTAACCTTTGTGGGACAAATCTGTCCCACCAGCAGGTTCTATTAATGTCACATACTATGTTAAGGTCTTTAGCGCGAGTAACCCATGTACCATTTGACTTGCGGATATGCAGCGTTTCCAATAAAGCAGGGTCAGAGATGGCCTTATATGCAAAGCAGACATTGCCTCTGAGTAGCCTGTATGAAACAGAGTAAAGTGTCAGTAATTTCAGATGATCCATGAAGGACAGGTGCTAAAGACCTTGAATTTCCCTTGTGAGGAACCTTTGTGGTCTCTCCAATTGCTGCAGATGCTTGGAAAGGTACATACCAAAGGGGGTATTGTACTCAAATTATTGGCCCGGTGAGGAAAGAGTACAGGATGGTTATAACTTCTTTTTTACTGGAGGCAATGCCCTTACTTATGAGATGAGCAATACAGAATGCCCTTCTTTCCACTGTGGAGACATGGTAGTCAAAGGTAAGGTTGCTGTCAGCTTGTGTGCCGAGGTCTGTCATCACTGAGTGCATATTTAGGGTGTTGTTATTGATGTGGTAGTTAGCAGGAACATTGCTCTTACTGAAAGGGATGATAATACATTTTTTTGCATTGAGTTTAAGACCATGACTTTGACACCAATCATTTGTTTGTGTAAGATTCTCTTGTAAGATGTTGACATCTTTTGGAGATTCCATGACCGCTCCTAGTTTGCAGTCATCAGCAAACTTTGTCAGCCACAGACCTTTAGTTTTTGCTTGTACTTTGGAGAAATAGATTCCAGACAGTATAGGTCCCAGGACTGATGCCTGTGGAACACCACTGGTTATAGGTCTGCTGTTGGAGGTGGATTCCCCTATTTTGAATATATGTGTTCTATTAGTGAGACAATTAGTGACCCATCTAACAATATAAGGGTTGATACCTAGTTGGGTGAGTTTGTTAATGAGGCTTGAGTGGGGGATAGTGACAAAAGCCTTGACTAAGTCTAGGTAGGCTGTGTGTACAGACTTCCCCCAGTCCAAGGCCTTGGTAACTGTCTTGAAGAAGTCCACAAGGTTTAATAGTCATGATCTCCCTTTTACAAATCCAAACTGAGAAGGGTCAAGTGTTTGGAAATTACCTATATCTTTGTTGATAAGGTCCATGATGATTATTTAACAAATGTTAAATAAAATAAATACATAAATAAATAAATTTGCTCCATGGTCTTGCAGGTAAAGATAGTCAGGCTAATAGGTTTATAGTTCCCAGGGTCAGTGGAAGCACCACCTTTGTGGAAGGGAATAATGGTGGCCATTTTCCATTCAGTTGGGATGAAGCCGGTGCTTAGACTATGACTTAGTATGCAATGGCGCTGCTAGTTCTTGTTGGAGTCCAAGTAAGACACCAGGCCATGTGTACTCTGGATGGGAATTTTAAAGATTCAAATGTTAGATAACTATTTTGGTTAAATAAAATTTAAAGCTTGAAATACATAAATTCATAAGTACTGCAAAAAAAGAAAAGAAAATGAGAATACATGCCACGTGCACGTATTAGGTCTGACTGAGTGCCCTAGCAAAGAAGAATGAATTATCTGACTCAGTCACTGAATTATCTGAGATATTATGAACATGTAGCTTAGGAAAACTAACAAGGTAGGCAATGTCAGAGCTGGATAAGCTAAAAGAAAAGTTTTGACTTTACAGTCACTAGAGATGTGAACACTGTAAGTCAAAACAAAATTGGGGTATACAACAAAATATAATAACAATCAGGCAATGTGAGAACATTGGCTCTAGAAGACAGTCATTGTTGATGTGACACCCTGCCCCTATATACAGGGGGAAAAAGTGGGTTTTGGATGGATGGATGGAAGGATGAATGTGAGAGAAGGCAGTGTTGTTCAAATAAGCAAATAAAAGAAAAGGAATTAAAGTCCATGTGTAAGAGTACAGCAGATAAAAGAGAGACTAACATGGCTATGTGTATTTACTTTGGAGAAAAATACTTACATAGAGGATTGCACTCATAAAAATGTAAAAATAAAAAACAGAGAGAGAACGAAAGAAAAAGAAGAGGTGTGTAATCTATCAAAGTGAAAAAGCTAAACCACTTTGTACCAGTATGTAAGCGTAGCAAAAGAAATGACAGACCATAGTACAGAGGCAAGATGTATGACAATCAGTGATACAGAAACAGATGGAATAGAATGTCATACGTATAGAACATGTCAAAAAAAGTAAAAATAAAGTAACACAGGAAATGGCAATACAAAGAATGAACACACCTTTATATAGATAACAAAAAATAATATCAGTAGTACAAGGCTAAGCATAACAGTGAATTTAATGAACTTTAAGGATGCTGTTTTATTTTGATGCTTTTGTTAACAAATTTGATGGTGACATTTACAAAAGTTAAGCACACAGCCACAGTTGTAAAATGTAAGTGCAATAACTGTATTTAATTTTATTTCATGTTAGACTACCTGCATTATATGCTAATCTACAATCCATTTCAGACATAACCTGAGTGTATAGTACAAATAGAAATATATTGTAGTATTTTGTGTTTACAGTATAAATTAATATTGCACATTGTTTACATATAATGAATTAGTATTGTGTGTTTACAGAATAAACATTACACATTGTTTACATATGACGAATTAGTATTGTGTTTACAGAATGACATTACACATTGTTTACATATGATTAATTTGTATTGTGTGTTTACAGAATAAATTAACGTTACACATTCTTTACATATGATGAATTAGTATTGTGTATTTACAGAATAAATAAATGTTACACATTGTTTACATATGATGAATTAGTATTGTGTGTTTACAGAATAAATTAATGTTACACATTGTTTACATATGATGAGTTAGTATAGAGTGTTTACAGAATAAATTAACATTACACATTGTTTACATATGATGAATTAGTATTGCGTGTTTACAGAATAAATTAACGTTACACATTGTTTACATATGATGAATTAGTATTGTGTGTTTACAGAATAAATTAACGTTACACATTGTTTACATATGATGAATTAGTATTGCGTGTTTACAGAATAAATTAACGTTACACATTGTTTACATGTGATGAATTAGTATTGTGTGTTTACAGAATAAATTAACATTACGCATTGTTTACTTATGATGAACAGACTGCAGTGTTTTCAATCAGCTTACTAGTAAAGCAAGCATCTTACAAGCCTTACAGTTTTCTCGCCATGCTTGTGAGTGGGCATCCAGAGGAACAACAATTACATTTTACAGAGCAGAATTTATAACACCTTAGATCAAATTGATAACCTTTTGAAATGAATAATACTACAACAATGTGGACATACATATTAAAAATTGTAAAAGTTGAAAGAAATAAGGTGGTAAGAACTGTACATGCATCTAGGAACTAATCACTGAGACCTATTATTGTAGGAGGAAAAAGAATCACAGATTCTGCTAGAATTATATATCTCCATACTGGCTTCATTAGAAAGTGATTACAGACTGAGTTTATGTTATTTTGTTAGGTAGATAGTACTAGGACTCTAGTTCTAGTGACTAAAGTAACAGGGATGCTAGTAACACGTTTGCACATTCCTAAACTGGAAACGATTTTTTTAAGAGCACTGTAGTGGTCATTTTTTTGCTGGCAGGAGTTGTGAGACTGTAACTTTAGGCTGCGGTAGTAAGGAAGGAAGGATTTGTGTATGGGTGTGTATGTTTGCATGTATACATGTGACAGTCCAGTGTATGTGCGTGTGTGTGTGTGTGTGTGTGTGTGTGTGTGTGTGTGTGTGTGTGTGTGTGTGTGTGTGTGTGTGTGGGGTATGTGCACGTGTGTGTGTGTGCGCACGCGAGAGCACTTGTGTGTGTGTGTGTGTGTGTGTGTGTGTGTGTGTGTGTGTGTGTGTGTGTGTGTGTGTGTGGTGCATGTGTGTATAGTAGCATTCATCTGCATGCGACAAGTTTGCCTATAGGTGAAATTAATTGTCAGATTTTTCCAAGAACAGACTTGACTAGATGTTTATTTTGTCGTTTCCTTTCCTTTTCATATGTAGTGATAAAAGATGACAGATTTCTCCAGTTGTTTTCTGATAGCTGTATGTGACTGAGAATTTATAGATTATAGTATCATCTCTATAGAGAACTATACTGAAGGGGAATAGGAGGTTGAAGATGAGGGGTTAAACCATGGTGTATGACCTAATTCTGTGGGGATCTGTGAGAGAAGGAGGTTACAATCTACTAGTGAACAATCTTTATTTGGCATGTCTTGTAGACCACCTGAGCACACCTGGCCTAAAGCCAGAAGTATGTAAGGCTTTCATAAAGAGTTAATAACTGATGGCATCAAAAGCTTTTACCAGGTAAGTAAAGATGGTCACTGCTAGATGACATTTATCATCACTCTTGACAAATTGTTGGTTAAAATACATGCAGCTACCATTGTACTTCTGTGTGCCCCAATATAATTCTGGGAATGTGACATTATAGCATGTTTATGGAGGCACTCACAAGGTTTGTAATGCGGTCTATCGTTTCAGAATTTTTCCCTAGAAATGATCATTGGCATGAGTCTAAAATTAGCTGCACAGGTTAATAAGACTAATCTTGGAAAAGGGTCAGTTAGTGCAGCTTTCCAGATAATTAACTAACAGCTTTGTGAAACAAATACATTATAAATGTGCTCCTCACAAAGAGTTTAACAAACCAGTGTCAAAGGCTATCAACATCTACTGGAACCAGGTTATAGAGTTGGTCCAATAATTTATCAACCTCATGACATGATTTTCATTTTGACTGAAACGGGATTAGGGAAAATGATTTTTCTTTTTTATTATACAGTGCTGGCTGGTAGGATTGCTGCAGAAGAGTTTATTAAATTCAGTTAGAAAGTTTATTAGAGTCTAGGCCTATTTGTTGATGAGGAAGTTACATTTTATTATGTCACAGACAAGTCCAGAAGTACAGAAGTACTGAATACATTTGGCAAAGTTTTGGGTTTTTGACTGTGATTTCTTCAATTTTTGTTTTGCTTTGTGCACGTGTTATATTTCTGTTAGCACTGATTACAAAGATGGGCAAATCAGAGTAAAGAACAAAGGTGAATTATTTTTGTAAGTTAACGTTTTCCTTTAATGTACAGTTGTGAAATGTCAAGGTCATTAAGTTTAGAGAGCATGGCTGTGGGGGAAGCCCACAGTTGGGTGCGGGGGGGAATGCAGCTCGGAATACATGCATTTGGTCGCTCGACCGAATGTCGATCTGTCATAATTCCGAACCTAAATGTCGAAAATCATACGCGTGAATGCTCATAATGACACGCACAATGTCGAATTAGAAATTCCTAATCGGACAACCGCCGCAACAAGCGCTACCATGGGTTGAGAGGGGGGAATAGTAGCCTGGCCGGTGTTCTGTAATCTCAGGTTTGGCATCCGCAGATTCAACATTCTGCGATCTTGGGGTTTTGTTTTCGACATGTTCGCGTTCCAACTTCGGCCGTTCACACAAATGCATGTATACCATGCAGCTCTGCTGCAAAAACACTCTTTTTATGTATTTTTTTATGATGGGTGTATCTGTAATGTTATGTTATATTGTATAAATGTTGCATTTACAATATATTGAGTCTCATCTCTTTGCAAACCCTTTCAGCTGGGAGAGTGCTAACATTTCAGTAAAACATCTTCCCATGAAAGCTTGTTTTGTGATGTGGAAGCGAAGGTGAATGATACAGTAACAGAAGCTATTTTCAATAGACTACAAGGGGACAGATCTGAACTTTTGAGCTATACTTTGAACCAGTCATTTACGGTGATCAGGATTCTAGACAATGTAAGCAGGGAGATGAACAGAAGTTTTAACAGCCTGTTAAATGAATGCCGTAATGAAAAATAAAGAATTACCAGATCAGGTTGTACACAGATCTAAAAAGTAACCATTGTAGCCCAGGCAGATAGAACAATAACGTTTCATCTGCAAAAAAGGAGCTACAGAGACAGAAAGAGACGGACATAACTGAGATGCTGTCTGGTCCAAGCCTATGAGTCTTGGCCATATTTATACCCCTTAAACCAAAGAAGCTTAGACAGGTGAGAATATGCATTTGTGTAAGGATAGCAAGTAAAGCATAAGAAAGAGAGACAGATTAAGGGAGGGAGAGAATAGAGAACTCCTGCAGTATGGTACGCAATCACTGAAGTGAATGAAATAAAGGTGTTTAATAGTCTGGATCTGAGGTTAGAGTATCAGCAGTATGAAATAAAGGTGTTTAATAATCTGGATCTGAGATTAGAGTATCATCAGTATGAAATAAAGGTGTTTAATAATCTGGATCTGAGATTAGAGTATCATCAGTATGAAATAAAGGTGTTTAATAATCTGGATGTGAGGTTAGAGTATCATCAGTATGAAATAAAGGTGTTTAATAATCTGGATCTGAGGTTAGAGTATCATCAGTATGAAATAAAGGTGTTTAATAATCTGGATCTGAGGTTAGAGTATCATCAGTATGAAATAAAGGTGTTTAATAATCTGGATCTGAGGTTAGAGTATCATCAGTATGAAATAAAGGTGTTTAATAATCTGGATCTGAGATTAGAGTATCATCAGTGTGAAATAAAGGTGTTTAATAATCTGGATCTGAGATTAGAGTATCATAATTATGAAATAAAGGTGTTTAATAATCTGTATCTGAGATTAGAGTATCATCAGTATGAAATAAAAGTGTTTAATAATCTGGATCTGAGATTAGAGTATCATTAGTATGAAATAAAGGTGTTTAATAATCTGGATCTGAGGTTATAGTATCATCAGTATGAAATAAAGGTGTTTAATAATCTGGATCTGAGGTTAGAGTATCATCAGTATGAAATAAATGTGTTTAATAATCTGGATCTGAGGTTAGAGTATCATCAGTATGAAAAAAAGGTGTTTAATAATCTGGATCTGAGATTAGAGTATCATCAGTATGAAATAAAGGTGTTTAATAATCTGGATCTGAGATTAGAGTATCATCAGTATGAAATAAAGGTGTTTAATAATCTGGACCTGAGATTAGAGCATCATCAGTATGAAATAAAGGTGTTTAATAATCTGGATCTGAGATTAGAGTATCATAAGTATGAAATAAAGGTGTTTAATAATCTGGATCTGAGATTAGAGTATCATCAGTATGAAATAAAAGTGTTTAATAATCTGGATCTGAGATTAGAGTATCATCAGTATGAAATAAAGGTGTTTAATAATCTGGATCTGAGGTTAGAGTATCATCAGTATGAAATAAAGGTGTTTAATAATCTGTATCTGAGGT
>NC_056747.1:1291582669-1291650169 GCF_019279795.1 Protopterus annectens
CAGAAATGCATGCACACCCACTGAAGAATGCCATAATGAGGCACACGCTCAAAGAAGAAATATCATACTATGTGTGTTTGGGCTCCTGAAGTCATGGTTCCAATACCTAGATATATCTGGGTAGCCCCGCAGTACAATCCACATACATGTACTGGAATATTCACTGCAAGTGCTATGCTACACAACATCATCGTGAGAAAGCAGTTTCAGCAGGATCAACAAGGGGAAGCGGTGCACATCCCACCACAATGGGAAGGTCACCATACCCACACGCAGGTGCAGATTCAGAGGGAGAGCCAGAAGCTGCTGTGGGTGTAGGCAGATGTAAATGTGCTCAGTATGTCCTCTTATTGGCTAGGAGGCAATGCATAGCACACTCACTCACCACCTAAGGGGCTAAAACCTTCATTGTATGCACATACATATAATACCATTGATGCCGGGCAATGCCCACAATCTTTACCTCCCCATGTAATGGCTGTGTACTCCTAGCATCAGACAGAGTCATGCCTGAACTAAAAATGTAGCAACTGCTAGATTTACAAGGTAAGTGTTGAACCTGGAGTGTTATAACAGAATTGTGTAATAATACAAATGAATGGTATATCCTTCCATGATGTTAGTTAGTAATGTAAGTAAGCAACGGGTGGGTGATTTGTACAGCAATGATTTTAACATGTGACAGCAGAGACTCATGTGAATACATTTGTCGTCTATCAAGTAATAGGCCTCAGACATAAAAAATTCACACATTCATACCTCTCAAAATACTGATGGTCACCAGATATCCTCAGTTTAACCTCATACTTTTGTACTGGAAAATCATTAAAGAGAGAAGTTAGAAAGTAATGAAACTGGTTTCAGTTTCAGACTTCACAACCTTCACAAGATCATTAACAATACTGATGCAAAAAACTGTTTTGATTGTATCAACTGTCTAGCTTTCTAAGACCAAAATATGTCAAAAGTACAATTAGCAAAACTACATCACAAATGCAGGTATACTAAGCACTAAGTCAGCTATGCACCCTGAGCATTAGACACACATTTTATGTATCCCTGAATCCAAAAGATAGAAAACAAAGATATGGCACAGTTATCATCACTTGCACAGGGTGCTGTGTGCTGTGTGGGGGTGGGGGGCAAGAAGCCTAGGCTGACACAAAAGGTAAGTGAGTCACACAAAAGGTAAGTGAGTGCTTGTAAGTAAGAAAGAGAAGCAGGCAGACATTTGGATAAAGTAACAAATGGCCAGTGAGACAACATGAACTTTATGCCTCATGGCTGAACCATGTAACTGTTGTGTGTGCATGTCTGCGTAGGCCCTCCTGCTGAAACTGGTGTGTGAGTGTCTGCATGAACACAGTCAAGCTCTGCGCTGGCTCTACATCTTGGTATGTTGGACAGGTGTGAGATGTGCATGGTAGAGATGGCAGGTCATGTTTGTTGTGCCCGACCACAAGAACTGGCTCTGCCAGCAGTTGCAGTTGCACATCCACACCCACGGTCAGATGCAATGCTGCTACTTGAACATGACTGATGTCTGCTGGACAAGCTCCCCTCACAAGGATGCCCAGGAACATGACTCTATATCCTGCCACTTATGGGTGTGGACACCTCAACCACTGATGAAGCACTGGAAGTAGTGTCACTATGAGAGTGTGATTGGGCACGGCAACATGGACTAACATCAGATGATGTGTCTGACCTATGCCCACATGGATGCCATCCCCATTCCAGCAGATGTTCCATCACAGACATCACCCATTCCAATGTGTCATTCATCCAGTTGACTGAATTGACAATACAGTAGAGGTAGTCACACATGCCAGCCTGTGCCATGTCTACAACCCTAAGCATTTCATTGGAGGACTTATTGGAACATGCCTGTGCCTCCATGATGGCCCTAAACTTATGTCGAGTGGCATGGGAAGACACACCTGGATCAGGTGGAGGATGGACAGCAGGCCTCCTCCGAGTACCCCTAACAACCCTCCTGCATGTCACCTTGCCTACACTTTGGCTATGGCCAGAGTCAGTAGGCACTGAAGTCACAGTAACCACATTGCCCTGATTGAGTGTCTCACTGTCCACCTGTCCAATATCTGAGGGCTCACTGGAATGGATTTGTGTAAGTCTACTGGCTGTGTCTAATTGAATTACAGGGGATGGATGAATGTCAACCTCAGTGTCAGATTCAAACTCTGCACCCCCCCCCCCAACTGTGCCTCTGTTTGGCCACCATCATCATCAGAATCTGCTGATACTCTGACATCAGGTGGTAGGAGTCCCACACTTCCACTGTCAGGATCACATGTGATAATAAGCAACAAACACATGAAAAAGTAATATTTACACTACTTTAGTCCAATATATTCTAACAAACTAACAGTGCTGCCACTATTACAGACAGTAAAGCAATACATACAACAGTCCTGACCCCCAGATCACAAACTAAATATTTTTTGAACTGCTCATCAGTACTGACATAAAATGTTTGGCTTACCATGTACAGTTGATTGCAGGCTCCCTATGATGGATGACCTGGAAGAAGTTAAGCAAAAGTTAAGGACACCATGTCAGAAGAAAAATTCAGACGAGTCACATCTGTCTCAGGTGATGAAAAACTTCTTTATTAGCAGCTAACCAGATTACACATCATGTTGGTCAAGATGATCTCCTCCTCTGGTCAACTTGTTTACTGACATCAACTTTTATAATTCAAGCAAAACAACTTTTTGTTACATTTCTGACCGTTGACAGTTGGCTATGGAAAACTCCTGTGGTAAACATGTTTATCACAAATTACCTCAAGCCCACAGGTAGTACAGAATGTTCAAGAAGTACAGAATGTTCAGTTCAACAATGGTAGCTCAAATTTTCCAGGACACACAGCCTGCTTCAGTAAATTAACTCTTACTCGGCCGTGTGTCCTTATCCCAGGCTTCACCAAGCTATAACCAAGTCTCTTTATTCTGAAAAGCAGAAAGCAGTTATTATTCAGGTTTATAAGCAATGCTGCATTTTGTTCACAGATGAGGCCCATCTTTGATAGGCATATCCCAACAAATAACATGTTCACTTTGCAAGAAGGGGAAAAAGACAAATAACAGTATGTCTTTAAAACTTTTTCTCTTAACACACCATCATCAGAATGAACTGTAGCACAGGGGATTAAAACTTCTTGACCTTTATGTGTACATTAATGATACTTTTAACAAGAACTTGGATGACACGTCCACCCCAAGCCCATGTTTAATCAACGAGAATGTGTTGTTAACTGTGTCAGTCTACAACTATTCCCTCTGAAACAAATTTAATGTTTAATAGAATTTAAGTATTGCTGTCAATATTTTACTGTGCAAGAAGTTTTTAACAATTGAGACAGGTAAGCCTACCTGGAAGCTCTTCCTGGGACATACTTGTCCTCCCTGAAACAGAAGCACCAACGTCAATTGCATGTTGTTGTGCACTTTCCAGTGAGCTGTCTGGACCCCTAACAATGGACAGGAACTCTTCATTTGGTGTCAGTGGTGGCTGTGTAGCAGCCCCTCCCCCCCAGTAGCCATCCATTCCCAGGACACTGCAGCTGCTTTCCTCTGGGCCAGTGAAATCATGTCAGTGGCCCTATGGCACACCTGATCATATGTTCTGATATGGCCACCTACTGCATTTACATCAGCAAGTATCAGCTGCCAAATTTGCATTCGGCCAGACATATACCCACATCCCCTCTCAAGCAAAAAGGCACCATAATTCCTAAATGCTTCCATGATGACTTCATTTTCAGGGTCACTGAATGGAGTTTTCGGGGATTGTGGTGCCTGGGTGCCATTGTCCTAGGTGGCATAACACACAAAAGAAGGTTAATACACATAAGTTTCACATAAATAAAAGTCCTGCTTCAATATAACACATAAAAAGTAGTATTTCACTATTACCCTCTGGAGAAACAGAAAACAGTTAAGGTATTCAAATATAAAAAAGGAATTACGTGGTTGTAACATATTACAATCACACACACAGCATGGTTGGATCCAAAACAAGGAGAGTAACAATAGCAAAATCATTTTTGTGCCAAAACAGAAATTCAACTTTGCTCCCCCACCCCAAAACAAAAAACAGGCAAATGACACATTTTGCAAACAAACCATCAGTAAAATGCTAAAAGTGCTATCAAATGAACTATCCCTGAAACATGTGTACAGATTTAACAATTGCCAGTCATGTCTTCCTGTGGCCAGTACTCCCCTAGAGGTGTGTATGGTCCATCCTAGAAGGCTAACACCCCTGTGTCATTGAAACTATAAGATATTTGCATTTCACGGAAATAAAATAGAAGCATGTACAGAGGCAAAACAGTTGTAACGTTAGCACTTATGATGATAGTTAATAAGGCTGTGCATCTGAGAAAGTAAAATGCCCTGACAAACATGTCTATGCCATCAGAACACATCTAGGAAATGCATACAGATAAAGGTATCATTTGCTAATGCATACAGATAAAAGTAGCATTTGCTAATATATATATATATACATATATATATATATATATATATATATATAAATATATATATATATATATATAGAGAGAGAGAGAGAGAGATTCACTTCATATTCTCAAAATACTGAAACATCAAATTTCAGTATCTCGAAACTATGAAACCGAATCCACAAAACACAGAAACTACAAAACCCCAATCCCAAAACCGCGAAATTCAAAACACCGAACAAACCGCATACACTACACCATACATACACCACAACACAAACATCACAACGTAAACAACAAAACTACACACATACACAACTCATACACACATAAGAATGGGGTCAAGCCTCCCTGTACCCCCCACACCCCCCTACTTATATATACTAACTCCGAGATCGCACAAACAGGAAACAAAATCAAACTCACACACGCACATTCTCCAGTCCCTCACACACACATCAAACATAGCAGCACACTCAAACACACTCTAACCCCCCACTCAAATTCCTTACAAAATACTCACTTACCTGACAAAGCACCTAGATCCACACACGGCACCATGCACCACAAACACACAATCCCGGACATCACGTAGCATAAGGCCATAACTGCGAATTCGAGATATTCAAATTCAAAATTAGGAACGTTCGCTATTTTAAACATTCGGTCTTATAGTCTTGAGATACTGAAATTCGACATTTCAGTATTTCGAGATTATAAACGGCTCCCATATACATATATTAATAGATTTTTCTTACTGACATTTTAGCATATGCAGTATATAGCTGAAAAATACAAGTATACCTTATCCAGATCGGTAGTCTTCTGTGCAGATAATACCAAAGTAATATTTTCTTCTGTGTTATCCACTGTTATGGAAAATATATTGTCTCATTGTTAGTCTTCACAAAATGCATATTAACTTGCAACTTCTTCACAAATGAGCCAAATAAAAATGTTTATAATATGTTGTTAAAAACGTAATGTCAAATAGATGCATGATTATGAAAAAATATAGTTTCACATATGCTTTAACTTTATATTTAAAGTGCCTTACAACTTTCTGTTTATTAGCAAATTATAGTGTACTGACAGATAACTGAAGGCAAAGTAAGAGTTAAGGGTTGTCAGTGTGTTTAAAGGAGTCTGGTTTCAGAATGATGCCGGAAAGAAAGAAAAACAATATGTCATGAATCTTTCGTAAGCTCCGGCCTTCTCAGGCTAGGGGATGAACTGTTGCAAGAATGTCTGTAAAGATAGTTTGTACTGGTACTAAATGTAACAATGTAATAAGGTCAAAGGATAAGATTCTTAGGCCAGATGGTCTATGTTTTAAAAAGCTATATTATAAAGTGTTTCCATGAAGCTCTTAAATGGGGCTCACTAGAGCATATCATATTTTAAAATACATTGATTTGTTAAAAGCTATGTGATGTCAGAATTCTGCATGTATGAAATTGATAAGAAAATGCATAAAATATGAAGATTTTCATTGTTCTGGGAGACTGATCTGAAATTTTGTGAAGGAAGTCTTCCAGAGCTATTTATAGAATAAACCAGTACTTTGCAAATCCTTAAGTGTCATTCTTGATTCAAGACTAAAAAGGTAAAACCATCTATCTATTTGTGCAGTATATCATTTGGTGCTGTGACTTGGATCTGAACTTTGGTATTGCTGCAGGGCAGTGTCTAATAAATTGCAAGGGCCCAGTACAGAAAGTTCTTCTGTGAATTCCACACTGTTCTGTTTGGAATAGTTAGAGATTCGGATACTTAACTATTCAGGTGTGCAAACAACCTAGACTAAAAAAAAACTGGGAAAATGGATTGGTGAAAAACATTTTTTTCTCTATCTTTTAGATAGTTGTAATTAAAAAAGTAGAACGAGTAAATAACGGTTTTGTTGAATGACTGAGTTTTCTTGTTGGGAATATGTAAAGTATTAGTAGAAGGACCCCACATAATAACTGCTTTGTGTTTGCTTGTTAGGTATATGTAAAGTAATAGTGGGAGGACCCCACAGAAATTTGCTTGTTAGATACCTGTAAAGTAATAGTGGGAGGACCCCACAGAAATTGCTTTATAGAGGGAGGACCCCATAGAAAATAAGAAAATGTGTATGTGTGTCCAACAAAAATGGAATTTAACACAAGGAGGCACCTTGTTGTGTTGAGGGTGGTACCCTCAGGACTAAAGGTAAGGGGCATGAGAGACATTTTGTGTTGTTTAATGTATGACTGCTGTTTTGCGTTGTTCAATGTGTGGCTAAAAAGTCAGAGAGAAAAAAGTTAAAGTTAAATCAAATTCATGAGCCTATAGCATGTTGGGACATTGGTGTGTATGCGTGTTGTTAAATCAAGTTCATTATCCTATAGCATGTTGGGACATAGGTGTGTATGAGTGTTGTTAAATCAAGTTCATTATCTTATAGCAAGTTGGGACATAGGTGTGTATGAGTGTTGTTAAATCAAGTTCATTATCCTATAGCATGTTGGGACATAGGTGTGTATGAGTGTTGTTAAATCAAGTTCATTATCTTATAGCATGTTGGGACATAGGTGTGTATAAATGTTGTTAAATCAAGTTCATTATCCTATAGCATGTTGGAGCTTAGGGTGTGTGCTGGTAAATCAAGTTTATGAGCCCATAGCATGTTGGGATGTAGGTGTGACTGTGTGATAAGAGAATCCCTACCTTTCCCTCCTTGAATGGTGTGCGAATTGGTGTAGTCATTTTTTCTTCTTCCTCTGAATTACCAGGATCCAGAATCTACAAGGTAAGTGTTAATAGGGAAAATGGGAACAAAGTTAAACACACATAATCAAATCACTGTAAAGGGAACAACTGCATATATTATGTATCATAATTATGGAAAGGAAAGTTGTAAGTGTTTAAATGAGTGGTTTCAGTTTGCTAAAAATTATTCTGGTGAAGTATTTCCATTAAATGAAATTTATGGTAAGAATAAATTAGAGAATTTGAAGGGTATTTTGGAAAAAGATAAAAGAAAAACAAGGTAAGTGGAAAACAATGGGCAGTATTTTATTCTTTGTATACTGAAGATCTTAAAAGGGAAAGATAATCTGCATTAAGGGGATTTCATAATTCAATCTTTGGTTCACCCCGTATCGATGCTGCATTGGGCCACAAGCTGACTCCACTGTGTCCTTTCAGCTGCTGTTTCTTTAACTTCCTCCCAAGTGATATTCAAGTAACAGAGGTCCTCTCATTACAATTCCTTTCCAGTTTTGTCAAAGTCTGCCTGGTCTTCTTTTGTATCCAGCTAGTTCCCAGCTGACGATTGCACAAGAATCCTGCTAGTATCCAGCAGTGAACATGACCAAGCCAATGTAGCCTTCTTTTCATAATGATATTTTCAAGTTTCCGTTGTTGCGTTCTTTCTCTAACGCTCTCGTTTGTCCCTCCACGATATTCCCAAAATGCATTGTAACCATTTATGGTGAGCAGCCTCATGTTCTCTCATGGCTGATGCTGTGATTGGCCATAGCTCAGTGCCATATAAGTGTGTAGACAGCACCAGTGCTCGGTACAGCTTCACCTTTGTGGACAGTGCAATGTTTTTTGCTCCCCAGATTTTGGATAGTCTATTGAATGCTGCACCTGCTTTCCAAGTCTAACCAGAGCTTCCTTCTCACAGTTACCTGTATGAGAGATGAAACTGCCCAGGTAGCAGAAGTTCTCTATCGTATCTAATATTGATCCTGCAGCCATTATGTCTTTGTTGTCATTCCATGCTTTGCTGACCAACACTTTGAATTTGTCAGGATTCATTTTGAGGCCTACTTTCCCACCTGTTTCTCCACATCTGCATTCCACTCCATGTTGTATCAATAAGAGCTATGTCACCAGCAAAATCCAAGTCACATAGCTAAGGGGATTACAGGATGCCAATAAGAGCTGCTACAACAAGTAAACAAGGTTAAGAAGGCAGTACAAATGAGTAAAAATGGATCCCTTTATCCTGTTTTGGCAGGTTTGGAAGAAACTGGGATAATCCTCCAGTAGCTACTGCACCCCGCTCCATATGTACCAGTATGGGTGGCTCCTGTACAAGATTCTGCTGTTTCATAGATCCCTGCATTTCAGACAACTGTGGATTGGACACAAAGTCAGTGTGGTACTCTTACATGTCAAGCTAGTTCCCCTGTTCAGCTCTCATCTTCAGAACAGGCATCTGCAGTTATAGGTTCATAGGATGGTACTAGGCTATCGTCCCTAAGGCCTATACAAGCCTAGCCATAACAACTCCCTGGCTATTTCTAAACGTTTTTCTTTCTTCTTCCTATCATTCTCAACAGGAGCGCTAACTAGTATTTGACACTCTGTGGCTCATCACATGCGCTCACATGATAGGGTCAGACAAGAGTCTCTTGCTTCTGGAGAGGATTTTTTGGCCTCTCTTGGAAATATTTTGGGGGCTAATGCTGATTTGCATAGTATGTCTAAAAGTTTTCCAAACATTAAAACAATTCATTAAGGTTTAGGGAAAATTAAAAAAAACTATAATAGAATATCACAACCCTAATCTGACTTTGGTTCAGCTGAAATAAAAAAAAAAGTTACATATTAAGGCTAAAATAACTAATTTTACTCTCATGGAATGCATTAATAGACAAAAGGAGAGCATTGTTAAATAAAACTACATAAATGTATGAAGTTAGAACAGATTGGTCTAAGATACAGGCATGTGAGCAAAATAAAGGGAAAGCCCCTGCAGATTATTTGAGTCATCTTAAAGCAGTGTTTGCAAGACATTCAGGGATACCAGCTCCAGAGAAACAAGCTAAGTCAGCTATTGCAGCTGCTGTTGTGCAGGGTCTGCACCCCCCTGTACAAAATCACATAAAGCAAGTGCTTACAGACTGGCAGAAAAAGGACTTAAAGTCCTTACTAAGTGCTGCAAATCACCGTACTGACTATGTCAGGGTACTAAACAGAAATACATCTCGATCCTTTGCTGTCAGTAGATCAAAGGGACCCTAAGTTAAAGTAACAATAAATTCAAGGAAAATTCCTTTCCTGGTGGACACTGGAGCCACTAGGTCTGTATTAAAAGTTACCTCAGATAGTCAGATACCAGTATCAAAACATAAAGTAAAGGCAGCTGGAGTAACAAATGCTACTGGTACATATCCTGTTTCAGAACCTATACCCATTTCTTTAAAACCAATTAAAAAGGCATTATTTTTGAGTACTACTGCACCGGTAAATTGGCTAGGGAGAGACCTGTTATGCAAACTGGCTTGTACTATTTACTGTACACTAGAAGGGATATTTGAATGTTCCAACAGAATCAGAGGGGGATGTATTAGTAGTCTTAGCAGAACTGAGGAACAGCCTTTTGAAGGCATACATACAACTGACAAACACCTACAGCAGGTACCTGCTAAACTATGGGCTAAACACACTAATAACATAGGTATATTAAAATCTGCAAAACTGTAAAAATAAAATTAAATCCATCTAAACCTCTCACTAGAGCTCTGCGGTGTACACTGAACCCAGAAGCAGAGCAGGGAATCGAACCTGTAATTTAGTCATTGATACAACAAGAAATAATACTGCCAGCTAAAAGTTCTTGTACCGCCCTTATTCCCGCTGTGAAAAACCCAGGAAAAGATACTTATAGGTTTGTGCAAGATTTAAGGGCTGTAAACAATGCAGTATTACCAACTTTTCCGTATGATTCCAGCAACAATACTGAGTTGTGTACCACCTACAGCCAAATATTTTTTCTGTGATAGATCTGTGTTCAGCAGACTTTCCTATACCTATCCACCCTGAAAGGCAGCTTCTGTATGCTTTTACTTATAAGGGACAGTAGTATACCTGGACATGGTTGCCACAAGAATACGCTGAATCTCCTTCATTATTTTCTCAAATTCTAAAACAAAAAAAAAAAATAAAATTTGGAAGATGTGACATTTCCAGGTGGATTGATGTTCTGTATTAGTGCAATATGTAAATTTAGTAAAAGCATCTAATTCTTTTCAATAGTGTCTACAGGATGCCCTACATCTTTAAACTACAAGGTGTCAGGAAGAGAAAATTACAGCTATGGTCACCTCAGGTATGTTATCATGGTCATCTAATATTTCAGAGTAGCAGGCAGATGTTACCATTTTGTATTGAGGCAATAGTTAAAGCCCCACATCCAACTACTCAGCGTCAGCTTAGATCTTTCTTAGATTTGACAGGCTATACCAGAGCCCCTCCCTTGGGATAGTAAAGAGGAAAATTCATTTCAGAATTTAAAGCAAGCTTAACTACTGCCCCAGCTTTAGGATTACCAGATTATGGGAAGGCTTTCATTCTATTTTGTCATAAAAGAAATGGATTTGCTTAGAGAGTGCCTGCAGAGAAACATGGGGAGAACTATCCTCCATTAGCTTATTATAGTACAGCACTTGATGCTGTTGCAAAGGGATTTTCACCATGTTTAAGGTCGGTGGTCGCTTCTGCCATTCCAGTCGATCTTGCATACTCACTGGTGCTCAGGCATGATCTTAGAGTAGCCGTCCCGCATTCTGTATCATCTCTCTTACTTAAAATAAAAACATAACCCCTCTCAACTGCACGTCTAACTAAATATGAACTTACTCATCTGTCTGATCCATCAGTTTCTCTCATACTCTGTCCTGTTCTAAATCCTGCATCTTTGTTACCTACTGCTGCGAATGATATCGTGCACAGTTGTGTGTGTGACTAATTATCTGCTTTCTCCTAGAAATTACTTAAAAGACTATACCCAACACTGAACTAGACCTATTTGTGGATGGTTCCTGTGAAAGAAATCAAAGTGGAAATTTCGTCGCAAGAATATCTGTCTGCACCAGTAAAGATGTTTTGTTTAACAAAAAATTAGAGTCTCTTTTGTTACCTAAAAAAAATGATTAATTAGCAGTAGTTAAATGTAGTACCCATGAAAGGGGTATAGATACCATTTCAAAGGAAAATAATTTGGCAGCTCAAGCTGCTAAGCAAGTTATAAAAGGACTTTGTGCAAATTTGCATGTGATGTTATTGCAGGATTCTAACAGTAATGATATGTTTGATTTAAAAGAGTATCAGCTTTCCAGAATGAGGCATCATAGGGAGAAGTTCAGAGATGGCTTAAGGATGGATGCTGTAAGTACACTGGAGGGGTATGGCAACATCCTGATGGCTGACTGACAGTACCCACCTCCTTGTTATCTTACCTGGTAAGGGCATATCATATCCCAGCCTGTGCAGGTAAGACAGCTTTATTTAATCAAATTATCCAAAGTTGGTATCTACCTCATGTCTCCTCTTTGAATAATGAGTATGTTAATAACTGTGTAATATACTTAGAGCACAGTGCTAGCAAAAATGCAAACATTAAGGCTGCATGTTTGCCACCACCTTGGGGACCTTTTGTTAATATACAGCTGGACTTTGTCCAGATGACAAAAGTTCATAATTTACTGGTAGTGGTTTGTATATTTTCTGCATGGATGGAAGTTTACCCATGTCACAAAGCAGATTCTGTAATAGTTGTTAAAAATTTCTATTTGAATTCATACCTATATTTGGCATACCTTGTACTATCAATAGCAACCAGGGAGCACACTTTAAAAATTCTCTGATTAAAAAACTATCCAGACTTTTTAATACTAAGTTGAGTCTCACTGTTCCAACCATCCACAGTCATCTGGATTAGTAGAGAGGGTTAATAGGACCCTTAAAAATAAGATTTCAAAGATTTGTCCTGAGAAAAACCTTAAATGGCCTATGGCACCTCACTTAGCATTAATGAACATGAGAAGCACATTAATACTACAAGGAGATTGAGCTCCTATGAGATATAAATGGAGCATGAGAAGCACATTAATACTACAAGGCGATTGAGCCACTATGAGATATAAATGGAGCATGAGATGCACATTAATACTACAAAGAGATTGAGCTCCTATGAGATATAAATGGAGCATGAGAAGCACATTAATAGTACAAGGCGATTGAGCTCCTATGAGATATAAATGGAGCATGAGAAGCACATTAATACTACAAGGAAATTGAGCTCCTATAAGATATAAATAGAGCATGAGACGCACATTAATACTACAAGGAGATTGAGCTCCTATGAGATATAAATGGAGCATGAGAAGCACATTAATACTACAAGGAAATTGAGCTCCTATAAGATATAAATAGAGCATGAGACGCACATTAATACTACAAGGAGATTGAGCTCCTATGAGATATAAATGGAGCATGAGAAGGACATTAATACTACAAGGAGATTGAGCCACTATGAGATATAAATGGATCATGAGAAGCACATTAATAGTACAAGGCGATTGAGCTCCTATGAGATATAAATGGAGCATGAGAAGCACATTAATACTACAAGGAGATTGAGCTCCTATGAGATAGAAATGGAGCATGAGAAGCACATTAATACTACAAGGAGATTGAGCCACTATGAGATATAAATGGAGAGATCCATGACCCTTCCAGCTAAGCCCCCTGTGTCAAATAAATAATTAACTCTAACAGATGATGTTATATTGTCTTACTGCACAAAACTTATTCACTTCTCACAGCAGTACCACAAAACTGTATGAGAAGCTCTTCCTCAACCTCCTGACCAGCCTTGTCATCAACTGCAGCCTGGTGATTGGGTTTATGTTAAAACTTTCAAATAAATCAAAACTAAAACCAACTCCAGCGGAGTTAATGCTCAGCAGGAAAACAAAGACCAAAGTCAAAATAACAACAAAATACCTGCTGAGCAATGCAATGAAGGGAACAAACAACGCAATGTCCAAACACTTCCAGCAAATGCGTGTTGATAAAAAGTCCAAATAATCCAAGTACGTGTTAAGAACAGAAAAACAGGCTTTATTAATAAAAACAGGTTAGCAGGTATCTAAAACACACAAGAGACATGAGAGATACAAAATATTGGCCTATACATAGTAAATATAAGTAATATGTAACACAATATATAACATATTAATAAAATACTTAAAAATGAGAGATAATGAATAAACATTTAAAAATATATAAAAAATCTATAATAATCAAGTTTAGGGTATTGGAACAGGTTCATAGAACTCACCGGAGAGGGGACATTGGGAACCATACTGAGACTAGGGAGATACACTGGATTATCAGGTTTAGGGCTGATCAGCCTCCAGGCCTAAATGGGAAGGTTCCCCTACGTCCCCTTTTGAGATCTAGGAGGCTGAAGAATAAGTGATGGTAGCACTATTTATATTTATATTGATTATTATAGATTTTTTATATATTTTTAAATGTTTATTCATTATCTCTCATTTTTAAGTATTTTATTAATATGTTATATATTGTGTTACATATTACTTATATTTACTATGTATAGGCCAATATTTTGTATCTCTCATGTCTCCTGTGTGTTTTAGATACACTGTATCTTTAAGGAGTTTCTATGGTCCTTGGCGCCCTTTTTTTGTATTTAAGACATTGTTTTATATGTAAATAGAGGTCTGATGAAGCGACTGCGAAAGCGCTAACCTGTTTTTATCAATAAAGCCTGTTTTTCTGTTCTTAACACGTACTTGGATTATTTGGACTTTTTATCAACACGCATTTGCTGGAAGTGTTTGGACATTGCGTTGTTTGTTCCCTTCATTGCATTGCTCAGCAGGTATTTTGTTGTTATGTTAAAACTTTGCAGAGAAAGAACTGTTTGAGTCCAAAAAAGACTTGTGTGAAAGCTCCAGATTAATCATCTATATGAGCAAAGCCTGAAATATCTACCCTGGTAAAGGATTAAAACAGAATATCAATTCAGAGAGCAGTGCATCAAGAATTCAGTGACAACAGGTACTTTTGCTTTATTTTTGTTGCTGTTTCCTCTTATAACCTGGTCGAGAGAAAATAGTTTCCTGCTGGTTCTTTGACAATATGCTGTGGACTTAAATGTGACAAACTGTTGGGTGTGTTCACAAATACATTGTCATTCTAAGGTGAATATTCCTTTGATTCCAATCCCTGCATCACAGGTGATATTTGAAAAGGATCTTAGTGACTCTAATGTAACCTGGTGAAATGTGATTGACTCTTCAAAAGTTGTGTCTCTTCAGCTTGCAACCACAAATTGTGGATACACAAGCTATACGAAAAAATGAATTGTAAAAAGCAAAACACCACTCTCGAGCCACAAAACCTCCTTTAATATTCACACAGCTGATAAAAATAAAACGACCGTGCATTAAATGCAATAAAACCACAATCTAAGTTAAGCGCTTTCACTTAGGTAAATCCCAAGCTTCATCAGAACATAAAATGCTAACCATTGACCATTTTTATACACATTCAAAAAGGGCCAATAGTTTAACCTCATGCATATTAATTAGGCTAAATCCATGGTAAAATTCCATCCCATAAGTAACTTCATCATCTCCTGACTTTACCTGATGGCCTATAATAATGTGTGGTTTAACCTTACCATTCTATTCAAATAGAACCTTTATACATTTTTTTAAAAAATGTTAATTATATTTTCACATCTTGTATTCCTCTACAATATTTATCTTTCTCTTCTAAAGTTTAGCTGCCCTCAGTTTTAGGACACTATTAATACTTACGTGGTCATTTAGACCCAGGTTTTTTTGTTGCTTCAAGTCTTAACTGCCAGTATAATTCCTTATATTCTAAGCAGGCTTCCCATAAGCCACCCCTAGCAGCTTGTTTTATTTGTTCCAGTACAAAAAACTTGAATTTACAATCAACAAATTGCCTCTGATGTCTATATAGAGCATTCGTGTCTTTTATTCTAGGAAATTTCGTACAAGTGTTCATGTATTCATCTTTTCAAAGGCCTCTCAGTCTTGCCTACATAAAAGCTGTAACATGTTTGGCAAATACTAATATATAAAACCCCTTTGCTGTTACAATTGTAATGTTCATAGTTCTTCATTTTACACCTCCTAGATGGAATAGTTATGGTGCCTTGGTCTAATATGTTGTGACATTGTTGACAAAACCCACACTTATAGGTCCCACCAATCTTTTGAGATCTAACTACCCTACTCACTCTGCCTTGGTTTTCCAACATCTCCTTTATATTCATGTCCCTTTTCTTTATAAATGTAGGTATTGGTGGTATAAACTTATTAGTTTCATTATTTATAATCAATAATGTTCAATATTTCTTGATAATATTCTCAATTTCATATGAATATGCTGTGTGTGTGGATAAATGCCAAATCATATTGGGAACTTTTCTTCTCTATATTCTGGTTAGCATCTGATAAATTCTTCCCCAAAATTGGATCATACTCCCCTTTCTTCCTTTCTTAACCTCCTTAATTAGTTGGTCAACCAAAGTTTTAGGGTAACCTCTCTCCATAAAGAATTTCTTCATTACATTCATTTCCTCCAAGAAAACCAAGTCCTCACTATATATCCTTGATGCTCTAATCAATTGTCCCTTAATAATATCTTTCTTTTGACTGTAGGAATGTTCACTCTCAAAATGTAACTATGAGTTAGAGTATGTGGGTTTTCGATAAATCTTAGAAGGAAATTTCTTCTCACCCTGGTTCTTATATACTGCCACATCTAGATAGTTTATCACTTCTTCAGACATATGCCAAGTAAATTTCAAAAAAGGGGTTGTAGTCCCTATATTTTCCAAAAAATGGTTTAACTGGGTTTGCATGCCCCTCCAAAACAGAAAGAATATTGTCTAAAAATCTGGTATATAAAGAAATATTCTCATTCCATGAAGTTGCAAATATAAATTTTCCCTCCCAATAATATAATACCAGGTTTGTGTACAAAGGGCGCATGGGGTCCCCATGGTCACCTCTTTCTCTTGTTTGTAATATTCACCAGAAAAAACATATAAAATTCTTCTTTTATATTATTTCCATGAACTCCACTATTAAGCTCCTCTGCTCATTACTTAAATAATTTACTTCAATAAGAATGTCCTGGAACCAATCTAGACCATTCAAGAAGGGAATACTGGGAAACAAATCTACTACATCAATGGTTACCATCCTCAAGTCTTCATGATAGTTATCATCTGTAACTTTGCTTAAAAAATCCCATGAATCCTTAGAAATATGATGCAAAGATGTTATATTTAGCCAGAGGTTCAAGTTTGGAGCCCGCCCCAGCAACTATTGGTCTAAAAGGTGGCCTCTCAATATTTTTGATGGTTTTGGGAATTCCAAAAACCACAGGACTTTTGGGCTTAGTTACTGTTAAATAGTCTAAGAGCTCCTTATCTATAGTGCCCTGAAAACATGGTCATTAATACAATAATCCACCTTAGAATAAGCAATAAAAATCTAATTTCTAGAGACTACACTATATTTATTTTCATTGTTTAAAATCTCTAACATACTGGTTTCATAATCGATGGCATCCATCAAAACAACACCACCCCCCTTGTCAGGTTTCATTACCCTACAATCTCTGTTCTTTAACATCTCCACCAGCTTTTTGTCACTCTCTGAAAAATTGGTCATAACTGTTGATCTGTTGTTAATAGACCTAATCTCATTTTCCACCAACTCCTCAAACATCTTTAAAGTAGGGTTTAAAGGGGGGTTATAAGTACTCTTCCTGGCCAAATCATTACTTTTTGCCTTAACATCCTTAAATAAGCATTTAAGATTTAACTTCCTCACAAACAGCTTTAATTCAAAAAGAGTGTTAACTGTTCTCAAAGGTCTAGTGGGAGCATATTGAAATCCCTTAGTAAAAAGTTGAAAGAAATTGTCATCCACTGTTAAACCCGTGTAGTTAAATATATTAAAGTTACCTTTGATATTTACTACACCGGAATGAGTCCTTACTATGTTCTCGTTACCTTCTCTGTGGTTGTTTTTGTGAAATGTTCTCTTGTAATTTCCTCTCCTTTGATTTCCCCCTTTTCTCCCCATGTTGTATGTATTTCTGTATTCCCAGTGGCTGTTGGCCCTCTGTTTTTCTGCCAAACTCTCACTTCTCCTGGGCAAAGGGGGCATGTTTTCCAAGGGGTCTAAAGGGTCTTCTCCAAAAAGGGTTGTAGTGTGTTCTTTAATTACTTCAATCACTTCATTGTTATTAAACTCCACTTCATGGTTCAATTTTCCTGCACTTCTGGGTGGTGGGGGTAAGCCCTACCTTCCCTATATTCATTCAAATCTCTATTCATTTTGTTTTTACGTGCCTTACCTAAGTGAAAGTGCTTAACTTAGATTGTGGTTTTATTGCATTTAATGCGCTGTCATTTTATTTTTATCAGCTGTGTGGAATATTAAAGGAGGTTTTGTGGCTCAAGAGTGGTGTTTTGCTTTTTATAGTTTTGAAAAATGGAATATTACAAGTGGGAACCAGCAAATACAATAGACATGAAAGTGTTGAACTCTTTATACTTAAAAAGCTATAACTGGGGATGTGGCATCGGCATGATAGAAAATTGTTACTACATTTGCAGTGATCAGACCTACCCTTGGTTGCCTACAAACTGGTCCAGATGTTGTTTTGTAAGCTATATTACTCCTGCTATTAAACATTTCAAGAACTCTCCAGCAGGCAGACTAAAAAATAAATGCGCAATTCACTGGGCAGAACAAGTATTTTCAGTATTTGCTCCTGGATATTCAGTGCAAAGGACAATGCTCAAAATCACCATGTTTGCTCAAATTCTTCAGGAGGTAGCAAACCATACTTCACATCACATCAGGATAGCAAATCAAAAAATGACTGAAATGCGAATTGTAGTAGCACAAATTGCCTGGCACTTGACATAATGCTTGCTGCCAAAGGGGTGGTCATGTGCCCTCATAGGAAGTCATCATTGTTTTTATATTAGTGACTATCATGATAAACAAAAAATTAGATAATTTCATGAA
This sequence comes from Protopterus annectens, assembly GCF_019279795.1. NCBI lineage: Eukaryota > Metazoa > Chordata > Ceratodontiformes > Protopteridae > Protopterus > Protopterus annectens. Next base: position 1,291,601,042 of record NC_056747.1, read on the forward strand.
ACAGAGGGCCAAGGATCTGGACAGCACATCTAAACAGTGGACACTTTTTGGTTGGTTGGGCAGTGCATTTGGTAACCTGGGAACTAGTATACCACAAGGTATCATTACAATAATTGATATTATTCTTTTAGTTGATTTAATATCTTCTGTTCTAAAGGCTGTAATTACAAAATGAATAACCTCACCTGCACATAAAATGCCACTTATAAAAGTGTTTAATAATGAACTTTGATATTCATATTCAACAAAGTATAAAAAAGACCCACCAGAAATTTGGACTTCTCTTTCGTAATCAAAAATTTCTGTCACCCTCCTCCAAACCATCCCTCACTTAGGCCCTACTCCTACTGTCTTCATTATGCTGCCCTTGTCCTTATTCATGTTCAAACATCATTTGTCACTAAACTAGAGCAAACTTATAACAAAATTGTCTGATTTGCAGCCAACCTTCGTTACAAATCTCCCCACTGTCTGGCCCTTAAGTCACTCCAAAGGCCAGACGTCTCCAAACAGCTACTTATACCTCAGCTGTATATTGCACACTCTATCCTATATGAGCCATCATCCTGTCCCTTCAGCTGCAGTTTATTCTCCTTCTATAACCCCCCTTGTCACCTCTGTACTGCCAGTAACCACCTCCTTCAGTTATACAAACCAAACAAAACCATTGGTAAGACCCTTTACAAATACTCTGTAGCCCATGCTTGGAACTCACTCCCTCTCAACATAAGAAGCATTCAGCATAAATATCTGTTTAAGAAAGAACTTAAACTTCTTCTACTGAAGACTTGGTCATGCCCTCATCAACCCCCACTTGAACTAGTCTCCTCTCTTCTCATCATATCTGCTTCACCCTATCAACTCTTTGTCCTCCTTGTACTTGCTCTAGCAAACTGTATTCACATTGTTCTTGGTGTCATATTCTCTAACCCTTTTAATTGTTTGGCCTATGCTTATATACTGTTCTCAAAATTTGGAAATTGTACTTGTTAACTGTTATTTTACCTATGCATTGTACTGCCGTGCACAAAATTTTGACTTGTACTATATTTCTGTGACCCTACTTTAATATTTTGTAAGTATCATAATTACTTGTATTATTTCTGGAGCTTTTCTCTTCAGGTCTCCACTGAAAATGGGCCCCTGGCTCAGCTGGACTAACCTGGTTAACAAATGTCAATAAATAAATAAATAATATAGACTAACCCAGTTAACATCATCTTCTTTCAGCTGTTCCCATTATGAGGTCACCACAGTGGATCATCTGTTTCCATTTCTTCGTGTCCTCTGCATCTTGCTCTGTCACACCAACCACGTGCATGTCCTCTCTCACCACATCCATAAACCTTATCTTAGGCCTTCCTCTTTTCCTGTTACCTGGTAGCTTCATCCTTAGCATCTTTTCCCCAATATACTCAGCATCCCTCCTCAGCACATGTCCAAACCAATGTAATCTTGGCACTCTGGCTTTGTCTCCAAACCTTCCAACCTGGGCTGACCCTCTAATATACTTATTCCTAATCTTGTCCACCCTCATCATACCCAGTGCAAATCTTAACATCTTTAACTCTGCCACATCCAGCTCTAACTCCTGCCTTTTTGTCAATGCCACTGTCTCCAACCCATATAACATAGCTGGTCTCATTACCCTCTTGTAGACCTTCCCTTTCACTCTTACTGGTACTCATCTGTCACAAATCACTCCTGACACTCTTCTCCACCCACTCCATCCTGCCTGTACTCTCTTCTTCACCTCTCTTCCACACTCACCATTACTCTGAACTATTGATCTCAAGTATTTAAACTCATCCACCTTCACCACCTCTACTCTATGCATCCTCACCATTCCTCTATCCTCCCTCCCATTCACACATATATTCTGTCTTAGTCCTGCTGACCTTCATTCCTCTTCTCTCTAGAGGATATCTCCATCTCTCCAGGATCTCCTCCACCTGTTCCCTACTCTCACTACAGATCACAATGTCATCTGCAAACATGATAGTCCACGGGGACTCCTCTCTGATCTCGTCTGTCAACCTGTCCATCACCATTGCAAATAAGATATGGCTCAGAGCTGATCCTTGATGAAATCCCACCTTAAATGCATCCATCTCTCCCACCGCAGACCTCACCGCTGTCACACTACCCTCGTACATATCCTGTACCACTCTTACATACTTCTCTGACACTCCCGACTTCCTCATACAATACTACAACTCCTCTCTAGGCACCCTGTCATATGCTTTCTCTAAGTCTACAAAAACACAATGCAACTCCTTCTGACCTTCTCTGGACTTCTTCATCAACACTCTCAGAGCAAACATTGCATCTGTAGTGCTCTTTCCCGGCATGAAACCATACTGATGATCACTAATCATCACGTCCCTTCTTAACCTAGCTTCCACTACTCTTTCCCATAACTTCATGCTGTGACTGATCAATTTAATCCCTCTGTAGTTTCTACAACTCTGCACATCACCCTTATTCTTAAAAATCGGTACCAAAGCACTTTTTCTCCATTCCTCAGGCATCCTCTCACTTTCCAAAATTTCATTAAACAATCTGGTTAAAAACTCTACTGCCATTTCACCTAAACACCTCCATGCTTCCACAGGTATGTCATCTGAACCAACAGCCTTTATATTCTTCATCCTCTTCATAGCTATACTTACTTCCTCCTTGCTAATCCATTGTACTTCATGATTCACTATCACCACATTATCCAACCTTCTCTCTCTTTCATTCTCTTCCTTCATCAGCCCCTCAAAGTACTCTTTCCATCTGCTCAACACACTCTCCTCACTTGTGAGTATGTTTCCCTCATTATCCTTTATCACCTTTACTTGCTGCACATCTTTCCTAGCGTGGTCCGTCTGTCTAGCCAATCGGTACAGGTCCTTTTCTCCCTCCTTAGTGTCCAACCTTTCATACAACTCTTCATATGCCTTATCCTTCGCCACCTCTCTCTTTGCCATGCACCTCATCTCCTTATACTCCTGTCTACTTTCTTCATCTCTCTGACAATTCCACAGTTAACAAATGTCAATAAATAAATAATATAACTTAAAGTAAATGAAAATTCAATTACTGTAGATGATGAATACTATGATGTTAAAGCAGATTTTATCAAGTTAAAAAGAATTAAAATATAATTGTGTGTTGTGTGACACTGGTAGTGTTACATAGGGGAGGTCTGTTACAGAAACATATATTGTCTCATGATTATTCTTCACAAAATGCTTATTAACTTGCAGTTTCTTTACAAATGAGTCTAATAACATGTTTATAATATGTTTGTGTTAAAAAATATATAAAATAGATGCATGATTATGAAAAATATAGTTTCACATAAGTTGTAACTTTCTATTTCAAATGCCTTACAACTGCATTCTCTTTATTAGAAAATTATAGTGTACTGACAGATAATTGAAGGCAATGTAAGTGCTGAAGAAGTTAAAGGATGTTACTATGTTTAAAGAAGTCTGGAGGAAAGAAAAAAAAACAGTGTGTCAGGAATTTTTTGTAAGCTCTGGCCTTCTCAGGCTGGGGAATGTGTTATTATAAGGATGTCTGTAAAGATAGTGTGTACTGATACTAAATGTAACAAAGTCAAAGGATAAGATTCTTAGGCCAGATGGTCTATATTTTAAAAAGGTATATGCCAAGTGCTCCCGTGAGCTCTTATCAAGGATCACGAGAGCATATAATATTTTAAAATGCACTGATTTGTTAAAAGCTATGTGATGTCAGAATCCTGCAAGCATGGAATTGATAAGAAAATACATAAGATATGAAGATTTTCGTTGTTCTGGGAGACTGATGTGAAATTTTGTGAAGGCAGTCTCCCAGCACTGTTTATGGAACAAACCAGTACTTTGCACATCCTGAAGCATTATTCATGACTGAAGACTAATAAGGTAAAACTCTTTTTTATTTATTTGTTGGACTTTATCACCACATAAATACGTCTTCTCACCTTCAGGATCCCTAGCTGCATGGTTCACTTTTAATAGTGTAGATTTAGGGCTGTGAGCATGGTGATGATGCAAATGATGTGTGAACTCATTACAATTGCTGAATCCCAAACACTTGGTTCCATGTAGTACAGGCACTCCCTCAGTGTTTGTTTCTAGTGGATTGCAACTGTGAATGATTACTGGTAGGGAGAAGGAAACATAACAGCAATTCAGACTTCCTTAACTCCAGTGGGTGTGTCAGCTAGGTTAGACTTACAAAGTGTAGAAGTAATTGTATCAATGTTTTAAATGTATGTAAGAAGCACACATTTCACAGTTTCTGTACAGTAACATCCAACCTCCCCTTCATTTTTTGACAACTGTATGTTATTGCCATTTAGTCTCCTGATATATTTTAAGGAGAATGACGCATAATGCCTTACAGACTGCATGTCTCAGATTACTGGTCAGATAAGACAAGATTTGGCAAGAAACACAGAGAGATAAGACAGAGCGGCATTTATGGGACCAATAATCAGAAATGGTTGTGTGATTACTCAGTGCACTACTTCTGAAATTAATACATGTACAAACAATTGTCATATGTTTTGTTAGTACTGTGGATGATGTTGCAGTTGGTTGTATGCACAAGGATTTTAGTTCTCTGCTGCAAAGTTGTTTGTGCACTAAAGAGGTATAAGATACCTTTATTGTGTTGTGAACATCCATTGGAATGAGAGTTTATATCCAGACCTGTGTAAAATATTTCATGTGTACCAACATACATTTTGTAGTGTTGTTTATTTAACAGATTTCTTTTCTTCTTTCCACATAATTTTCCCTTTTTTTGTGTTTTTCTTTTTTTAATGCCAGTGTTTGGGTGGTGTGTGGTTTAGTGCAAACAAGACAAACAGGGAAACAGAGAAATATAAGAAATGTCAGGTTTAGCTGTGCTTATCTTGTTTGCATGATGCTTACCAGTGCACAAATCTGGAAAGTGGCCCATGCAGGAAGCAGACAGAACTCCTGCAGACAGGGTGTAGACAGTTTAAGGGTCAAAGAGGATACATTGTTGCAGGTTTTGCTTTCCATTGTGCAACACTGCTAAGTGACATTGATCGGTGGTTAACAATATTTCCCAACATCTGCAGCCATCGAACACCTGAGGCAGGACACAGACAGTGAACAATTTAAAACAGATATGTTCTATTAATTCTGTTGGGCACTGCACAAACATAGCAAGTGGCATTACGTGGCAGGTAACAAATAGAACTTAAGAATGAATAGGGAATTATGAAGCTGTCATTTAACTATTTCTGTGGCAGCAGGTGTAAGTGTAGGGTATTCATGCCCAAGGTGCATGTCAACAAAGTTAAATCACCTAACACTTGCAGCAGCAGACACCCCTCAAACTAACACCAAGTGTCAGATTAACCTTCCAATTTAAAACATTTGCTTTCTTCCCTACTTAGCACTGCTGCTCTCTGCTTAACATCTTGCAAACATGGTTGGCATCATTTCTCAGGTTTGTACACTGCCCATAAACTCAATAACAGGAATTGGTGGAAAATCGCCATTTGCTATTGCTCTACTTTTGGGATTAGGCAGGTCTGGTGTTAGAGAGGAAGGTGCCCAATTTAAGGCACAGCTGTGGGTTGTTCAAGAGTCCAGAATATTTACTGGACTCCAGGAAAAGTGCCACATCCAAAGGCTTCTGCAGGGGGACTATTTTGGCTCCCTGTACAAGTCTGAGGCTTGGAATAGTCTGGTCAAGGCTGTATCCAGCATGACTGGCATCTCACATAGTGAAGAACAGTGTAGGCATGTAGGCACCACTTCAATTACCTAAAAAGGTGCAAGAGGGATACACTCAACCAGTGGCTGAATGAGTTTCAATCAAGTGACATCCCACAGTTGTGTAAGTATGCTAATAAAGATAATTTATAATATGTAGAAAGCTAAATATAGGCAAGACTGATAGACAAAATGCTCTTCTGGTCTTTCTTTTCTTTTTTTTCTTTTCACAGCTAATCCTGAAATTAAGTTAAATAGGCAGGCTCATGGTGATTGTCTGGAGAGACTGAGGGAAGCAAGTGGCATGTATGAAGCACAAGAGAAGCATTATAGTAACTTTAAAAGTTAAAGATAAAAATTGTTTTGTTTTCTGTACAGTAGTAGCAAAGCAAGCATGCATGCATGTCTGTAGCACAAACCAACTTTAGGAGTCAAGTATAAGACTGTAGTTAGAGGTTGTGGGTTCAAATACCATGAGTAACAACTATACAATACTGCAATTCTTTAATAATATTACATAAATTAAACTCTATACAAGTGGCATAAATGCCCCACTGTTAACTGTAATCTGTATATTTGGACCAAGCATATGTGCAATATATTATATGCCATCAAAGTGTGTCCATGTCATCCATCTGTAAAAAAATCACTAAATGCCTCACACACAGAGAGGAAGGTCATCCTCAGTGGGTCAGCCTGCCCCCACATCACCATTAGGAGTTCTTCTAGTCTGTGTACTTAGATAGATAGGGTTCTGTTTTCAGTGCAGCCAACTGGGGTGTGTGTGTGTTTGTGCACTTGTTTGACATCAAAGAGAGCATCTTACACCAGCATGTAGGACAGTGTTATTAACATTTTCTCCAACTGTTGTCTGATGCTCTTCAAATCAGACTTGAGCTGTGGAACCTGCCGTAAAAACAGAGTTCTCTAATCTGTGTATTTAGATAGGTAGGGGTTCTGTTCTCACTGCAGTCAACTGGTGTGTGTGTGTGTGTGTGTGTGTGTGTGTGTGTGTGTGTGTGTGTGTGTGTGTGTCTGTTTGTGCTCTTGCTTCACATCAGAGATAGCATTTTGCACCAGTATGTGGGACACTGCTATTAGCATTTTCACCTCACTAAACATTGCTGATGTCATCACCTATAAAGTGTTGTCTGACACTCTCCAAATCAGAGTTCAGCTACAGTTCTTGCTTTAAATACAATGTTTTCTAGTCTATGTACTTAGGTAGGGGTTCTGTTCTCACTGCACTCAACTGGGGTGTGGGTGTGTGTTTCTGCACTTGCTTGAAATCAGAGAGAGCATTTTACACCAGCACATGGGGGACTACTATTAGCATTTTCTCCTCATTAAACACTACTGATGTCATCACCTATAAACTGTTGTCTGACAATCTCCAAGGCAGACTTGAGCTGTGGCACTTGCCTTAAATACAGAGTTCTCTACTTTGTGTACTTAGATAGGTAAGGGTCTGTTTTTTTCCCTTTAATTTTTTAATTTGTTTTTGTTTAAAATAACATCTTTTAAAAACAGTACAGGAAAAAGGAATATACAACATATATACAATCTTAAAACTAAATAACTTCATAACATTGTGAAACTATCGGTGTCTACACAGATTATGACATAGCTAAACATTGTGTGAAGAATAAATCATAGTATGTACTTTTGTCCATTTTCTCGAGTATTTCCATTACTGTCATCCAAATGTTGTAGTATAATGTAGGTCTGCTGGTTCTATTCTTCAAAGTGAGATTTCCATATGTCCAACTGTTAAGGCAAAATTTTTGAATTCATTGAAGATAGGAGAAGACACACTTTTCCAATGAATGGTGATGACCTTTCGTGCTATAGCTAATAATACCCAAAGGATTGAAAAAAACGTTTTTGGAACACACTTTGGTATGGGAGAGTTAAATAGGATTATTGACTTGGTTAATTAGAAGCTTTCATTAAAGATAGTCTAAAAAAGATAATTGATATTATTCCAGTATACACTGAGGCATTTATGTTAATAAAAATATGTTGCCAATCAGCTTTTAATTTTATCTCACAGCTCCAACATAGTTCCTCACTGGCAAATATTAAAGCTAATTTGTGATGTGTAAAAAACTTCTGTGTAAGAATCTCCAAGTAAATAACTGCCAGTGAATTGATAGTGTTGAATGTTTTGAGGTTTAAGAATATTTTTTTATCATCTTCTGATGGGGGGGCGTGATCATTTATTAGTGTATAATAATTCCTGTATGTTTTAGCATGGTGTATTTTTGTTTTTTAACAATTTTGTAAATGCTAGATAAATAACCATTATTTTGATAAGGTTGATTTATAATAATTCTAAAGTATCCAGTAAACTCAGGAGTGTCTTGTCTAACAGGAGTTTGCATTAATTCTATTTTATTTCTAAGATATCGCCTCAGGCTTTGAAGAAGTAACCACAAATCTTTATCTAAGTTATATTTATTGATTATTTATTTGGTGATTAGATAAAACATTTCTTAACTCTATTAATTGATGCCAAAATAATAAACTTCCCTTTTTAAGTACATTCATGTTATGTGTTTGGAATGTTTAAGATTATTTGATGTAAAGACCATATGAAACGTTAGGAAAAAACATGAGTTGAAGCTTGGATTTTTATTTACAAATTTCTTAAAGGTAGATAATGTAAAGTTTATATACTGCAATGGTAATTTAATATTTTTATTTTCTAGGATATAGTATACCTCATACAAGTTTTTTCACTCTCTCCTCCCAAATGTATTATTCAAAGATTTAATAAATTGATATTAAACTTTCTATGGTTTCCATATGAATCCCAAATTGCCTTGAATAAACATTTACAGGATTGGAAGCGTGGAGGAATTAACTTACCAGACATTGAGACATATGTTATATCTTCTGTTGTTAAAAATATAACATTATGGTTAAACACATCTTACTTTTCCATATGGAAACAAATTCATGAACAGACCTGGTTAGAATATAAGCACTCTCCCATTCAAGATCATTTGGTCATTTTATCACGCTCCCTTTTTTGGATGTTTAAAGGTAAGGTTCTGTTTTCACTGGAGTCAACTAGGGTGTGTGTGTGTGTGTGTGTGTGTGTGTGTGTGTGTGTGTGTGTGTGTGTGTGTGTGTTTATGTACTTGCTTCACATCAGAAAGAGTATTTTACTACAGCATGTCGGACACTGCTTTTAGTATTTTCTCTTCACTAAACATTGCTGATGTCAGCATGTGGGACACTGCTATTTATTTTGTCCTCAATAAACACTGCTGATATCATCACCTCTAAACTGTTGCCTGACACTCTCCAAATCAGAGTTGAGCTGTGGCACTTGCCTTAAATACGAAATTTCCCAGTTTTTGTACTCAGACAGGTAGGGTTCTGTCCTCCCTGCAGTCAAGTGTGTGTGTGTGTGTGTGTGTGTGTGTGTGTGTGTGTGTGTGTGTGTGTGTGTGTCTGTGTGTATGTGTACACTTGCTTGACATCACAGAGAGCATTTTACACCAGCATGTTGGACACTGCTATTAGCATCTTCTCATCACTAAACACTGCTGATTTTATCACCTATAAAGTGTCTTGCCTTAAATACAGAGTTCCATAGTCTTTGTACTTAGATAGGTAGGGGTTATGTTCTCACTGCAGTCAACTTGGGTGTGTGTGTGCTTGTGCACGTGCTTGGCATTAGAGAGAGAGCATTCTACACCATCATATGGACAGTGCTATTAGCATTTTCTCTTCCCCAGACACTACTGATGTTATCACCTATAAACTGTTGTCTGACACTCTCCAAGTCAGACTTGAGCTGTTGGACTTGCCCTAAATGCAAAGTTCTCTAGTCTATGTACTTAGGTAGGGGGTTATGTTCTCACTGCAGTCAACTGGTGTGTGTGTGTGTGTGTGTGTGTGTGTGTGTGTGTGTGTGTGTGTGTGTGTGTGTGTGTGTGTGTGTGTGCGCGCGTGTGTGTGTGTGTGTGTTTCTGCACTTGCTTGACATCAGAGATAGCATTTTACACCAGCATATGAGACACTGCTATTAGCATTTTTTCCTCACTAAACACTGCTGATGTCATCTCCTATAAACTGTTGATGACATTTTCCATGTTGAACTGTGGGACTTGTCTTAAATACTGAGTTCTCTAGTATGTGTACTTAGATAGGTAGGGGTTCTGTTCTCACTGCAGTCAATTGAGATGTGTCTGTCTATCTAGTCAGAAGAGCATAAGTGTGTATCTGACAGTTACCACTCCAATCTCATGTATTGACATTGTTTTAACACTTGCACATGCCTTCATCCATTCCATGCAGGTCTCCCAATGTCTTGTCTCCAAACATCCAGTGATGTCATCCACCATAAGTTGTCCTGCAGCCTTGTAAAAGACAGACTTGTGCCGTGGTGCTTGCTTAATGTACTGAGTTCTCTAGTCTGTTCTCACTGCAGTCAATTGGGGTGTGTGTTTGTGCATTTGTTTAACATTGTAGAGAGCATTTTACACCAGCATGTGGACACTGCTATTAGCATTTTTCTACTCACCAGACACTGCTGATGTCATCACCTATAAACTGTTGGACACCCTGCAAACCAGAGCTGAGTTGTGGCACTTTCCTTAAATATAAAATTCTTTAGTCTGTGTACTTAGATAGCTAGGGGATTTGTTCTCACTGTAGTCATCTGGGTGTGTGTGTTTGTGCACTTGCTTGACATGTGAGAGACAGCATTTTTACATGAGCATGTGGGACACTGCTATCAGCCATTTCTACTCACTAAACACTGCTGATGTCATCTCCTATAAACTGTTGTCTTACCTTCTTCAAGAGGGACTTGAGCTGTGGCACCTGTCTTAAATACAGAGTTCTCTCAAATGTGTATTAAGATAGGTAGGGTTCTGTTCTCAATTCTGTCAACTCAGGTGTGTGTGTGTTTGTGTACTTGCTTGACATTAGTGAGAACATTTTACACCAGCATGTGGACACTGCTATTAGCATTTTCTCCTCACCTGACAGTGCTGATGTGATCACCTATAAACTGTTGTCTGACACTTTCCAAGTCAGGCTTGAGCTTTGGCACTTGCATTAAATACAGAGTTCTGCAGTCTGTGTACTTAGGGATTTAGGGGTTCTATTATCACTGACGTCAACTGGTGTGTGTTTGTGCACTTGCTTCACATCAGAGAAAGCATTTTACACCAGCATGTAGGACACTGCTATTAGCATATTCTTCTCATGAAACACTACTGATGACATCATCTATAAACTGTTGCTGACACTCTCCAAGTCATACTTGAGGTGTGGCACTTGTCTTAAATGCATAGTTCCCTAGTATGTGTACTTAGATAGGTAGGGGTTCTGTTCTCACTTCAGCCAATTGTGCTGTGTATGTCTATCTAGACAGAACACAAGAGTTTATGTGACAGTTACCACTCCAATCCCATGGATCGACAATGTTTTTCACTTGCACATGCATACATAAATTCCATGCAGGCCTCCCAACATCTTCTCTCCAAATATTCACTGCTGATGTCATCCACCATAAGATATCCTGCAGCCTTGTGAAAGTCAGACTTGTGCCATGGTAGTTGCATAAAGCACTGATTTCTCTAGTCTGTGTGCTTAGGGGTTGTATTATCACTGCAATTAATTGGTGTGTGTGTGTGTGTGTGTGTGTGTGTGTGTGTGTGTGTGTGTGTGTGTGTGTTTATTTGGCAGTTAGCACTCCAGTCCCATGCCTTGAGAATATTTTGATACTTGCACATGCCTACATCCATTCCATTTAGGCCTTCCAACATCTTCTCTTCAAGCATCCAGTGATGATATCATCCACCATAAGTTGTCCTGCAGCCTTATAAAACTCAGACTTGTGCCATGGTGCTTGCTTAAAGTACTGAGTTCTGTAGGCTGTGTATATAGGTAGGGGTTCTGTTCTCACTGCAGTCAACTGGTGTGTGTGTGTGTGTGTGTGTGTGTGTGTGTGTGTGTGTGTGTGTGTGTGTGTGTGTGTGTGTGTGTGTGCACGTGTGTGTGTGTGTGCACTTGCTTGACATTAGAGGGAGCATTTTACACCAGCATGTGGACACTGCTATTAGCATTTTATTCTCACCAGACACTGCTGATGTCATCATTTATAAACTGTTGTCTGACACCCTCCAAATCAGAGTTGAGTTGTGGCACTTGCTTTAAATACAAAGTTCTCTAGTCTGTTTACTTAGATAGGTAGGGTTCTTCTAGTCTATGTACTTAGATAGGTAGGGGTTATGTTCTCACTGCAGTTAAATGTGGTATGTGTAGTTTTGTACTTGCTTGATATTAGAGAGAGTGTTTTACACCAGCATGTGGACAATGTTATTAGCATTATCTCTCACCAGGTACTGTGGATGTCATCACCTATAAAATGTTGTCTGACACTCTCCATATCAGACTTGAGCTGTGGAACTTGCCTTAAATACAACATTCTCTACTCTGTGTACTTAGATAAGTAGAGTTTATGTATGTATATATAGGTAGGGGTTCTGTTCTCACTGCAATCAACTGGGCTGTGTGTGTTTGTGCACTTGCTTCACATCAGAGAGAGCATAAACACTGCTGATGTCATCACCTATAAACTTGTCTGAGACTCTCCAAACCAGCCTTTAGCTGTGGCCCTCGCCTTAAATACAGAGTTGTCTAGTCTGCATACCTAGATAGGTAGGGTTCTGTTCTCACTGCAGTCAATTGGTGTGTGTGTGTGTGTGTGTATGTGTGTGTGTGTGTGTGTGTGTGTGTGTGTGTGTGTGTGTGTTTGTGCATTAGCTTGATATCAGATAGAGCATTTGATACAGGTATCAGTATCTTCTCCTCACCAGACACTGCTGATGTCATCAACTATAGCTGATTTGCTAATGTGCAGTATCCCCATCAGGGCAGGTTCGGAGACTGGCCTATACTATAGGGCAGGCACAATTCCCCTTTTCCTATAAGATACAGATTATAGTGACAGAACTTTAAGTCTATCCACATACATTATGGCATGCTTTGCTGGGGCTGTATTTTCTTGGTGAGAAAACATGGACCTTTTCTTTATGGACACTAGTAATATCTCAGCTGTGTAGAACAGACATGTGTGAGTTGTTAATGCAACATCCATGTCTGTGACATCTATTAGATGTTCTGAAAGAGGTCATTGAGGGCATGCATGATGGCAACTATCATCCTGTGGAACATGACCAGGCCAAGGCATTTGATACAAATCCACACTGAGGTATTCATTCAACACTGTCAGATGTGTCCATAAACACCTAAATCACCAAGTGGGTAGACCACTGGATAACATACGTGGCATCTAAATATGTTGAAATGTGTGAAGTGATGTATATCTCTGGTCCAGTGATCAGGTTCGTACATCAGGGCTGTCTGCTAGGCACTTTCCTGTCCATTATTTAAGTCAGGGACATCTGGAGAACCACATACTGGGGATAATCATTGACTCCCACTTTGATATTAGTATAATACAGACAGTATTAACATACACCAAAGACTGCTGCCATAGCCATGACAACACATGAGATTAAACAAAAACATGGGGGGATTTGTTACATTATAAAAGCAAATGCACAACCCAAGGATAATGCAGACATTGTCACTTCTGACTTCAGTAGCATGAAGTTGGCTTTGGAGAAGTTTTTTTAAGGAGGTTTCCTTACTGGGGGTGGGGGTGGGATGTGGATGTCAAAGGTGATTTGCTTATGGTCAGACCTGACCAATGAGGGGGTGACCACTGGTTTGGAGCATCTATCTCCCATGTTGGTAATGACCAGGTCTAGGATATTGGAGCTCCTGGTGAGACAATGGATTAGTTGATCCAAGGCATTGGAATTTATGAATTCCAAGAACCGTTGGGAAAAGGAGTTGGTACATGAGTAATTTTCCCAATTAATGGCAGGGTAGTTGAAATCACCCAGTATTAGGGTGTTTGGTTGTATCTTAATATTTTCCAGTATGTTTAGAAAGGTGCAGTAAGAATCTTGGGGCATGGTGGGGGATCTGTAGCAAGCTACAATTTGGATTGCAGTCTTACCTAGTGTTAGTTGCACCTGGAGAATTTCAGATGCATTGTGTTGGGCAATTAGCCTGGTGGTGTGAATATCCTTGGTGAATATGGACACTCCTCCACCTTTAGTGTTTCGGTCTTGGTTTTGTGGCCGAAAAGTGTGGTAAAAATTGTAGCCTGGTATTGCAGGGGTACTCTCTGGATCCTTGAACCAGGTCTCAGTTACTGCACAGATATCGATGTTCTCCATTTTTAGGAGTGCCTTGATAGAGTGCATTTTGAGGTTTAGACTTCTAGCATTGAGTAGCATTACCTTCAGATTTTGCATGCTTGTATCTGTTATGGTGGGGGTTTTATCCTTTGAACCTTGCATAAAAAAGGCACTATAGGGGTGGCAAGAGCTTTAGCCAGTAACCTGAATCCCAGGGGTGACAGGTGCAGACCATCTTCTGTCGATCATGTCTTCCCAGGCAGACAAATCTTGGATCCCCTTTGAATGACACCAGAAGCTTAGCCAATTGTTGAAGTCAATAATTTTGTCCTTATACTGTGGTATCATTCTGGGCGAAGTCAGGATGCTACTCAGGGCTAGGGTCATACCTGCCTGGGTCACATGATCCAAGAGCTCTTCCATGTCTCTTTTCATGTAGTCCAGGGAGGTACTTCTCAAGTCATTCACTCCAGCATGGACAATGACAGAGTCATATTTGTACTTGTTGTGGAGTGACTTAAGTGCATGTGTTATGTGGTGGATCCTGGCACCCGACAGGCAGCTGACTGTAATTTTCTCCTTGTTCAGCCTGGTGAGTGGGACATTAGTGTGCCTGACTATAGAGTCACCTATGACTAAAGTGCTGGGTACATTGTCTTGCCTTAGGGGCTGTTGTTGGGTGGCACACTGGTGTTGTGAGCTATGTGTCACTTTGGTTGTGACTGGTGTTTGTGTTTCAGCTTTGGAGGTCCTTGTTACTTGGGCAGGTTAATGTTAAGGGCCTCCGCATATGTGGGTTTAGTGTTGCTATGTGTGGGTGTTGATGGTGTGGGTTTTGAAGGGCTATGAGTTGCTTGAGGTGTAATGCAGGTGTTAAACTTCTCCTCTTGACTGTCTAGCACAATCATGGCCGGAGAGAGCTTTGCTTCCAGTTTGGCTATGTAGGTGCATCTCTCGCAGGTTGTACTGGGTATTCTTTTTGTTGCATAAACATTATTGTTTGATGGTGTGGAACACCCATCAAGGTGTTACACTTGATGCATGTGTGATACCTGTTCCGGTGATGCACACAGTACAGACATAGCTGTTTGACAACGTTGATGGCATGGGTTACATTTGTCAGTGTATAAAATACTAACACATGCCAACCATTTTTATATACTATCAAAAATCACACAGCCATTAATTATTCAATTAAACAATCAATCCTAATTAAAAACAGTAGTTGCAGAAGCACAAAACTTGGTTTCAAACACATTTGTTTATACCTTAGAGCATGGTTTTAAAGAAACAGTCTGGTTTAAACCTGGTAATATATCAGCACAAAGGTGTATTATCCACTGATATTCCTTCATCTCAAGCTTATTGTTAAGATCACCCCCTCGTATATCCTTACATACTCTATAACCCTAAAAGAGAATTTATGTGCATTTCCATATGTACTGATATGCTTAGCCAAGGAATTAGTGTCAGTATTTCTTCTTATTTCTGAATTGTGCTCAGTTATTCTTTCCTTCAGTTTTCTAGTAGATTTCCCAACATAAAATGCCTGACATCTATTACAGGTAGCCAGGTATATTATATTCATTGTAACACATGTTGCTAAACCAGAAAATATATAATTCTTCCTCGTTATAGGGTGTTGAAAAGTATTATTTTTGTTAATGACTTCACAACAGCTACAATTGTAGCAAGGAAAGGTACCTGATTTAGCTGCTGTTACCCCACCCTCATTCTTGACGCACGTCTTTATAACATAACTTCTGCTTTAAACTCTGACAGTTTCTGTATGAGAAACTGGGTTTCATGCCAACTATGGGACATAATTCAGGTAAAGATGTTAATATACACCAGTTATTAATAATTCTTCTTACTTCAGAAGTAGCTCTGTTGAAAACTGTAACAAAATGTAGCTTAACTACATATACATACTAAATCTAGAGCACTTGATAATAGTTTTCAATCTTACTTACAAACACTGGCTAATCTACAATGTATGTACTGTACCTGTGTACTATGTATGTATTCTACCTATGTTCCAAATTTCAGCTGTACACCACAAACCTATTAATTACCTTTATTTTTAAAATTAATATTTTTTTGTTTGTTCTCTCCACTGTAACTGTAACTGGTCTCCTTAGTTATAAAGTACTTCCATTGTGTTTAAAGAGAAATAAGGTTTAGTACTATCACCCCTACAGCTCAAGACATATTGAATTTCCATATCTAGGCACGACCTATTATGGCCCCTCTCCATAAATTCATCTTTAAGTACCTGCATTTGTTTCTTACGTTCTTCTATAGAAGTATTAAGTCTACGAACAAATTCTAACAAACTGAGCTTTTGTGACACTTTTAAACACATGTGGTGCATGCATACTGTTTCGATGGAGAAATTTATTCCTGTGTGTAGGTTTTTTATAAACAGTAGTTTGAATTTCAGTACCATCAAACAAAATTCTCACATCCAAAAAGTTAATGCTAGTTATCTGAACATGTCATAGAAAAATGTAAAAATTCAGTTCTGTTGTTTAAACAGTTTAAGGACCTATCTACCAAGCATTGCTTGGTTTGTTTCATACTGCATCCAGTCTTGGTTTTATGAGCTAAGCTTTGTTCTGCAACTGTATATATATATATATATATATATATATATATATATATATATATATATATATATGTGTGTGTGTGTGTGTGTGTGTGTGTGTGATACCATAAACCTCGTGTATCAGAGGCAACATGGGATATATGCAAATTACCACTTAAGGATATCAGGTGTTTCAGCTAAATGGCTATTCTGAATGTGCATTACTTTTTCTTTTACTTTTACCCTAATGTTTTATGGATATCATGTGGATACGACAGCCTTGTGTTTCCAAAAGTCAAATATTCCTCTTATGCTGTACTGATGATTCCATAAGAAGGCAGAAACATGCAAGTCCACAGCTGGAGGAGTTTGGCTTTATTAGCCTGAAATTGTCCATAAACAGACTTAAAGGTAAAAGTAAAAAAAAAAGTCATGGACATTCAGAATTGCCATTTAGCTGAAACACCTGATATCCTTAAGGGGTAATTTGCATATATCCCATGTTGCCTCTGATACAAGAGGTTTAAGGTATCACACAGTGGAAAATCTAGCTTTCCTAGATTTTTCTTTTTGTGGTTTTTAACATTAAAGGTGAGGTCATTACTGCTGTATCAGGTGTGTAGATTTACTAACATTAAAGGTGAGGCCATTACTACTGTACCAGGTGTGTAGATTTACTGACATTAAAGGTGAGGTCATTACTAATTTACCAGGTGTGTAGATTTACTGACATTAAAGGTGAGGTCATTACTGCTGCACCAGGTGTGTAGATTTACTAACATTAAAGGTGAGGCCATTACTACTGTACCAGGTGTGTAGATTTACTGACATTAAAGGTGAGGTCATTACTAATTTACCAGGTGTGTAGATTTACTGACATTAAAGGTGAGGTCATTACTGCTGCACCAGGTGTGTAGATTTACTAACATTAAAGGTGAGGTAATTTTATTTATTTTACATTTGTTAACCTGGGGTTTCTGACTGAGCCAAAAAGGCCCTTTTCAGCAGAGGCCCAGGGAGAAAAGCTCCACAAAGAAAAATTACAGACACATTTAGTTATTTAGACATGATCAGCATACACACAAATTACAAGAGACATATTTTTATAGTGGTATGCGGCACATATACAGTTACAGTGGAGAGAACAAACAAAAAAATATTAATTTTAAAAATAAAGGTAATTAATAGGTTTGTGGTGTACAGCTGAAATTTGGAACATAGGTAGAATACATACATAGTACACAGGTACAGTACATACATTGTAGATTAGCCAGTGTTTGTGAGTAAGATTGAAAACTATTATCAAGTGCTCTAGATTTAGTATGTATATGTTATCCGCTTTCACTAGCCTGGGGAGCAATCATGGCACTGCCTACTTTGCTTGAGATGTTGTCTGATGAGGTCTTTAAAGGAGGCTTTGGATGATGAGTTCCATTTTTTAGCCACTGAACTACTATATAGTGCATCTCCAAAGCTATTGTAGCTGCTGGTGACTTCTAGTAGTAGTTTGCTTGATGATCTAAGAGGCCTTTTGGCTGAGTGATGTTGTACTGGGTTTTTGAGGGCAGGACACTTATTGGGGAGGTAATAGATAGAATGGCAGAGGCAGAGCTGATTGTAGGTTAGGAGGTTGGGCAGTTCAAGCCAGTGGAGCTGTCTCAAAGCAGTACAGTGATGAGTTCTATATGAGCAATTTGCAGCAAAGCGGGCAATTCTGTTATAGCAGGCTTCCATTTTGCTTAGTTCAGTTTTGTAGAGATTAGTCAGAATGGGAGATGCATAGAGTAGGGTGGATAGAAGTTGGGAGCGAGCAATGGCTGATCTTGTGTTGTTGGTAAGAAATGGTTTGATACGGTAGAGTGACTCCAGTCTGGCATGTACTTTTTTAATAGTTAAGTTCAGATGACTATCAAATTTTAGGTGGGAGTCTACGGTTATTCCCAATAGCTTAGCCTGTGCCACTGGAGCGATTGGAGTAGCATTTGTGGAGTAGATAGTGAATTGACTGTTAGTGTTTTTGTTAGAACTGGTTATAATCATAAGCTGAGTTTTCTTTGGATTGAGGATAAGTTGGGCTTTGGTAAGGTAGTTTTCAACGTCAGAGAATGCTAGCTGAGTTGTATGCAGGAGGGTGGGAATGTTTTGTGCAGCACAGATTAAGGTAGTGTCATCTGCATACTGAATTATAGATGCATGCTGTGTGGAGGTATGGAGGTCATTTGTGAAGATTGTGAATAGTAGTGGTCCTAAGATAGAACCCTGTGGGACTCCTATAGTTATGGGCAGCTGAGGAGAGAGAGAATTTTCCCATTTCACAACTTGGTACCTGTCACGTAGCTTTGGAACCAGGTAAAAGTGGAATTTGATAGATGATATTGGTTTAGTTTTTTAGTAGGATTTGGTGTGAGACTGTGTCAAATGCTTTGGACATATCCAAAAAAAAGAGTTGACACTTGTAGGCCTTCATTTTGAGATGGTTTACTGTGTCTGTGAAGCAGAGGAGGGCTGTAGTGGTACTATGGGCAGGTCTGAAACCATGCTGAGTAGGTGACAGGATGTTGCTGTCTAGAAGATAGTTTAGCATCTGGGTATGGATGCATTTTTCTAGGATTTTGGCCAGGGGGGAGAGTAAAGCAATGGGTCTGTAGTTATTAAGTTCAGTGGACATCCCGCCTTTATGTATGGGTGTAACATAGGATATTTTCCAGAGTTTGGGCACATAGTTTTCAACAATTGATCTGTTTATGAGAGTGGAGACTGGGATAGCAATAGCATCTGCTGTGAGTTTCAAGAAATAGCTGGGGAGTAGGTCGGCTGCTGTTGATGAGGTTTTTAGTTTGGAGATCATGCTTTTGATTGAAGTGGTGGAAACTGTTTTGAGGGTAAAGCTTGTATTAGTGTTATTTGTGTTGGGGGTGCTAGTGAGGAAGGAACTGTCCTGTGATACTAAGGATAGAATTGAGTTCACAAAGTGGGAGTTGTATTGTGTTTCGATGGGAACTTTAGTGTCAGGGGTGGTTGGTTTGGGGGTAGCCTTTTGGGTGAATTTTAGTAGCTGGTTTACATTTTTCCAAAATTTTTGTGGGTTGTGTTGGTATTTAGTTTGTAATGTTGTGTAGTAGGATTTTTTGTCCAGCCTAACGCATTTTTTTGCACAGTTGCGCAGTTCTTGGTACTTAATTAGGCTTTGTATTTCTTTGTTTTTTTTATAGTAAATCCAGGCAGTGTCGCTGGACTTGAGGATTTGTTTGGTTTCTTTACTGAGCCAAGGGTTTGTAGAAGTTCTAACCTTGATTTTGCGCAATGGAGCGACAGTGTCTAGGTGTTGTAGAAATGTTTTGTTGAAATATGCTACAGCCATGTCAAGTCGGAGGGTGTTTAGGGGGGTCCAGTCACAGTTACAGAGTAAAGTGTTGAGGACCTCAGGAGAGATTTTTTTGTGTTTGTAGTGAATATATAGTTAGTGGTTTTGCATATGCTTGTTCTACTACGTATAAAGTATATTATGTTGTGGTCACTTAAGGTGTCTGGGAGACTGCCTGTGTGAGGGTACAATGTGGGGTTGTTAGTTAGGACCCAGTCAAGGATGGATTCCGTTTTAGATTTGTTATCACATCTAGTTGGAATTTGGATTGCTGCTGGTAGCCATGGAAATTTATTAGATTACTTGGTGGTTCTGATATACAGGTGAACCAATCTAGGTTGAAGTCCCCAAAATAAGGGTTTCTTGTGAGTATGTGGAAGAACACCGGGATAAGAAGTCTTCAAGGCTAGCAGGTGTATTACCAGGTGGAATATAGATCACAATTGTGGTGATGACCTTTTTAGGGTGAAGTTGAAGTTGTGAGATAAGTATGTCCCAATTATTGGGGGAGGGGTAGGAGTTTGGTAATTGATGGACAGTTAAATTGGACCTGTACAGTAAGGCAGTTCCACCCCCTTTACAAAGTGGTCTGTCTTGTCTAATGATATTGTAGCCGGTAGGGAGAACTTTTGAGTTAGCTATGTTTTTATTTAGCCAGGCTTCTGTTAAAGCAACTATGTCTGGGGAGTAGTGTGCTATTGTGGCCTGGAGTTCAGGTATTTTATTTTTGATACTTCTAATATTAATATTTAGCATTAAAAGATGGTTGGTTTTGCCGCTGTTGTTAATTTGCCCAGGGATGAAGAAAGTGGGGGTGTTATGTTCTGACATTTGTGTTGGAGCAGTTTGTGTTGGACAGAATGGATTTGGGCCTGGGTTGGGGTGGATATCCCCACTTATGGTGAGCCTGGTGTTAAAATGGTGATACAGATGTTGGAGTGTGGCGAGGAGTGTGAGAAAGTATTGTGTTTTTTGGAGTAGGAATGAGAGCATATGTGTTTAGTTCTGAATTGGTCCATTATGTAGTTCTTGAATAACTGTGGGCAGATATTATTATAATGTGTGGTGTCTGTATACGAGAGTGCATAATGTAGTGTTGTGCTACTAAGTTTAGGGATATTGCTAGAGTGATAACTTGTGGTGTTGTAAAGAATTATGAGAAGACAGACTAGACTTAGTTGTGTGATAGTCATGGTTATAAAGTTTAAGTTGTTTATAGGTGGGGAGTCTGAATAGGAATTATAGGGTTGCACTATATGTCGAAGGGGAAGTAGTGTGGGGTCATGTAAAAAATGCCTAGTGGGAATGAGAGTGATTGGGAGTATTTTGTGTGGAGCAGGTTGGTATGGTATAATGTGATATGACTTGAGGAGCTGTGATTGGTGGAGGTGATGTGAGGGTGAGCTGTGGGTGTGGTTCTGATTACTATAAATGTAGAGGTAGTGGGGGTGGGAGGGAATAGGGGGCAGGGGAGCAGAGAGAGCCCGAGCATTAGTGAGGGCGAACGGAGTGGGGCAGAGACAACCAAGACAAGAGAAAAAAGTAAGTATTACTTTACAAATCTGAACACTTTAAACAAATTCCTGAGGTATAATGGCTTACCGGCAAGCAGAATGTAATTGCTGAAGAACACTTGTGTCCTGGTGGGAGACTAGAAGTTTAAAGATGGCTCCATGCTCAGCAGGATTCTAATATAGACTTTGTATTGGGGGAGGGAGATAGTACAAGGGGTGTAAACCAGGTGGAATGCAAAGAAACCAGACAGGCAATCAGTGGAAATCAGTGAAGGCCTCAGAGGGGGTAAGTAATAATTCACACTACCTGTAAAGTGAAGGAGAGAAGAGACAGCAAAGTTTATTAAGGTTGGGAGTGTGTCTTCACATTGACTTGCTGATTAGTAAACAGTTTGTGCACAGATTAGAGTAGGGAGATTCATTAGCAATGAAGGGGAATGAATTGAACGTACCACAAGCAACCTGCATCCAATATGCAGATGACTCAACTTTGATCTGCTCTGCCATAAATACTCCCTCTCTCCAGTCCATCACCCAAAAAACCTTTCATAATGTTGAAAAATGGTTTATGCAGCATTGCCTCCTCCTTAATCCCAAAAAAACAAAGCTGCTTCTCTTTACTCCTACTAACAAATCTCCTACACCTCTCATTACTATCACCTCAAATAATTCCACCTGCATTAACCCTGACAATACCACTCGGCTATTAGGGGTAACCATTGACAACCATCTTAACTTTGATGAACAAATAAATAGTACTATTAAAGCTGTTAATAAAAAAATTGGGACACTCTATCGAATTAAACCTTTCCTTACCCCAGCGGCTAGAAAAACCATTGCTCAGACCCACCTGCTCTCCACCCTTTTTTATGCTTCGACTATTTATACCACACTATCTAAAAATAACATCAATAAACTCTCAACCTGTTATAACAGTATAGCTAGATTCATTAATGCAACTCCCCTTAGAACTCACCATTGTTATAACCTGAAACAACTAAATTGGCTAGAACTAAATAACCACCTACTTTACCAACAACTACTTATAATTCATAAAACCCTTCACTTCCTGAAAATACTCCAAGCCTGGCTAGACTTATTTCTCCATATAAGAACCTAAACACACTTCGTTCTGCCAACAAGTTTCTAGTATCCATAACTAAATCACATAATAAAGCTGGTGATGCACTATTTTCAAATTCAATAGGGAAACACTGGAATCTAATCCCTCAAGAAATAGCTACTCTTCAGTCCACCTCTCTGTTCAAAAGACAAATCAAAGCACACCTTACTTCTCAATGGCTATGTCCCTGTATCAATCCCGATTGAAAGTATGTCTCAATACACCTTATTATTTTTCCTTCCTGTCCCCTTACTGGCCCTACCTGAAGCTTGCTGGAGTTGAGAGTTGAACCCTAAGGGATGCCTATATTTCTTAATAACTTTAGTATGTAGTTCTTGTTTTTATTGTAAACTGACTTAATTATTGTTTTTATATAATGTTATAGATATCCTCTCTTGTACCTTGTATAAATCTACTAAGATAATTGTTATAAATCACTGTAATTTTATCCATACTGGAGCTTTTCTCCCCGGGCCTCTACTGTAAACGGATATATGTCCAGCTAGACTAGCCCGGTCAACAAATGTAAAATAAAATAAATAAATTGAGATGCAAATACACAGGTGAGCCTCCAAGTGATACAAACTAAGGCAGAAAGCACTGAGAGGGCTGCTTGATGGTTAATTTGGTCACAGGGATGTGAATTAAATGTATACTGTCTATTGGACAGTTAGGATTACTGTACTAGCGGGGGGGGGGACACAAGGCTACAACAGTCAGTTTTATTAGCAAGCTAAGAACTACTAAGAAATACTGCTAATGTAATAGCTTCACTCTCATAAAACATACAAGTAGAATGCCTGGGTGGACTGACCCTGCTCTTGAGGCTCAAAATGTATATCCTTGTTTAGTTTGCAGTACTGATTATTTCTTATACTGTATGGGTGGAGTGGTAGCCACAGACTGCAGATTTGCTTGAGTGTGCTCCTGCTCTTGAGGCTCAAAATGTATATCCTTGTTTAGTTTGCAGTACTGATTCATTCTTATACTGTATGGGTGGAGTGGTAGCCGCAGTGTGCTCGGCAAGCAGAATGTAATTGCTGAAGAGTACTTGTGTCCTGGTGGGAGACTAGAAATTTAAAGATTTAAATTACCACTGCACCAGGTGTGTAGATTTACTGACATTAGAGGTGAGGTCATCACCACTGCATCAGGTGTGTAGATTTACTAACATTAAAGGTGAGGTCGTTACTAATGTACCAGGTGTGTAGATTTACTGACATTAAAGGTGAGGTCATTACTAATGTACCAGATGTGTGGATTTACTGACATTAAAGGTGAGGTCATTACTGTTGCACCAGGTGTGTAGATTTACTAACATTAAAGGTGAGGTCATTACTGCTGTACCAGGTGTGTAGATTTACTAACATTAAAGGTGAGGTCATTAACACTGCACCAGGTGTGTAGATTTACTAACATTAAAGGTGAGGTCATTACTGCTGTACCAGGTGTTTAGCTTTACTAACATTAAAGGTGAGGCCATTACTACTGCACCAGGTGTGTAGATTTACTAACATTAAAGTTGAGGTCATTACTGCTGTACCATGTGTGTAGATTTACTAACATTAAAGGTGAGGTCATTAACACTGCACCAGGTGTGTAGATTTACTAACATTAAAGGTGAGGTCATTACTGCTGTACCAGGTGTTTAGCTTTACTAACATTAAAGGTGAGGCCATTACCACAGCACCAGGTGTGTAGATTTACTAACATTAAAGGTGAGGCCATTACTACTGCACCAGGTGTGTAGATTAACTAACATTAAAGGTGAGGTCATTATCACTGCACCACATGTGTAGAGTTACTAACATTAAAGGTGAGGTCATTACCACTGCACCAGGTGTGTAGATTTACTAACATTAAAGGTGAGGTCATTACTGCTGTACCAGCTGTGTAGATTTACTAACATTAAAGGTGAGGTCATTAACACTGCACCAGGTGTGTAGATTTACTAACATTAAAGGTGAGGTAATTACTGCAGCACCAGGTTTGTAGATTTACTAACATTAAAGGTGAGGTCATTATCACTGCACCAGATGTGTAGATTTACTAACATTAAAGGTGAGGTCATTATTGCTGTACCAGGTGTTTAGCTTTAATAACATTAAATGTGAGGTCATTACCACTGCACCAGGTGTGTAGATTTACTAACATTAAATGTGAGGTCATTACTGCTGTACCAGGTGTTTAGCTTTACTAACATTAAAGGTGAGGCCATTATCACTGCACTAGGTGTATAGATTTACTAACATTAAAGGTGAGGTCATTACTGCTGCACCAGGTGTGTAGATTTACTAACATTAAAGGTGAGGTCATTACTGCTGTACCAGGTGTGTAGATTTACTAACATTAAAGGTGAGGTCATTAACACTGCACCAGGTGTGTAGATTTACTAACATTAAAGGTGAGGTCATTACTGCAGCACCAGGTTTGTAGATTTACTAACATTAAAGGTGAGGTCATTATCACTGCACCAGATGTGTAGATTTACTAACATTAAAGGTGAGGTCATTATTGCTGTACCAGGTGTTTAGCTTTAATAACATTAAAGGTGAGGTCATTACCACTGCACCAGGTGTGTAGATTTACTAACATTAAAGGTGAGGTCATTACTGCTGCACCAGGTGTGTAGATTTACTAACATTAAAGGTGAGGTCATTACTGCTGTACCAGGTGTGTTGATTTACTAACATTAAAGGTGAAGTCATTACTGCTGTACCAGATGTGTTGATTTACTAACATTAAAGGTGAGGTCATTACACTGTACCAGGTGTTTAGATTTACTGACATTAAAGGTGAGGTCATTACTACTGTACCAGGTGTGTAGATTTACTGACATTAAAGGTGATGTCATTACACTGTACCAGGTGTGGAGATTTACTGACATTAAAGGTGAGGTCATTACTACTGCACCAGGTGTGTAGATTTACTGACATTAAAGGTGAGGTCATTGCTACTGTACCAGGTGTGTTGATTTACTAACATTAAAGGTGAGGTCATTACTGCTGTACCAGGTGTGTTGATTTACTAACATTAAAGGTGAGGTCATTACACTGTACCAGGTGTTTAGATTTGCTAACATTAAAGGTGAGGTCATTAATGGTGTACCAGGTGTGTTGATTTACTGACATTAAAGCTGAGGTCATTATCACTGCACCAGGTGTGTAAATTTACTGACATTAAAGGTGATGTCATTACTACTGTACCAGGTGTATGGATTTACTAACATTAAAGGTGAGGTCATTACTACTGCACCAGGTGTGTAGATTTACTGACATTAAATGTGAGGTCATTACTGCTGCACCAGGTGTGTAGATTTACTGACATTAAAGGTGATGTCATTACTGCTGCACCAGGTGTGCAGCTTTACTAACATTAAAGGTGAAGTCATTACTGCTGTACCAGGTGTGTAGATTTACTAACATTCAAGGTGAGGTCATTGTCACTGCACCAGGTGTGTAGATTTACTAACATTAAAGGTGAGGTCATTACTGCTGCACCTGTTATGCAGATTTACTAGCATTAAAGGCGAGGTCATTACTGATGTGCCGGGTGTGTAGATTTACTAACATTAAAGGTGAGGTCATTACCACTGCACCAGGTGTGTAGATTTACTAACATTAAAGGTGAGAAAAATAAACTTTCTTGTGACTGCCAAAGGTGGCTTCAAAAACTAAGCAAAAGTCTGTGTAAAAACTGAAACACACCACAACAGGCTATTAAAAATATGCTCTTTAGATAAAATAAAAACTTTAATTGTTAAGACTTAAAATGAGACGTAAAGCAATAAAACAAAGCCTTTACTGATTTGTATATAAGCGCTTTCAGCTAAAAGCCTTCTTCAGATCATGATTTATTATTTACATTTTCAATGAGTACTTTAACTAATTCCACCTAAAACACCATTTTTTAGCTTTTCTGTGATTTAAAAAGTTTGATATTGCTACATATTGTACTTATTTGCTGCCTGCACTTGAATTAAGTCATTTTTGTGTTTAAATAATCTTTTTAACTGTTGTAGGCAACACACTAAAGTGTGATAGCCTTTTCTGTGTATTTAAAGTGCTGTTTTGATTGTATTTGCTCTATTTTCTGAAAAAAAAAAAAAACAAATAAACAAAAAAATATACTTGTTTCCCGCCTTTCTGAACTAGTATAGTCCAGTTTTCAGGTTAGTGCTGAATTCTGGGCTGTGTTACAAGTTTCTGTGTTGCCCATACCTTACTTGGATAGAAGGAAGTTTCTCTGTTCACCTGTGAGAGAGAGGAGCTTTGAGCAGCCTATCTGTCCCTGGAGGAGTGGTTTCAGCCCCGAAGTTAGTAGTTTATTGGCCATTTTGGGCTAATTTCTCTATCTTTCACTTCCCTGCTATAAAAACTGCATTTGTGCAGTTTTTGAGCTTGTATTCCACTCAGCAAGTGCCTTCCAGGTATTCTGCAGAGTCTACAGCAGCAGAGAGACAAAAGAGTGACTTTGGCGTGATTAAGTATAATTTTTCTGCTTTTCTTGCTGCCTTAACTAATTCCACCTAAAACGCCAGTTTTTTTTTTAGCGAATCTGTGATTTAAAAAGTTTGTTATTGCTACATATTGTACTTATTTTCTGCCTGCAATTGAATTAAGTCATTTTTGTGTTTAAATAATCTGTTTAACTGTTGTAGGCTACACACTAAAGTGCGATAGCCTTTTCTGTGCATTTAAAGTGTTGTTTTGATTGTATCTACTCTGTTTTCTGAAAAAAAAAAAAAATATATATATACTTGTTACCCACCATTCTGAACTAGTATAGTCCAGTTTTCAGGTTATTGCTGGATCCAGGACTGAGTTACAAGTTTCTGTGTTGCCCATACCTTACTTGGATAGAAGGAAGTTTCTCTGTTCACCTGTGAGAGAGGGGAGCTTTGAGCAGCCTATCTGTCCCTGGGGGAGTGGTTTCAGCCCAGACTTTAGTAGTTTATTGGCCATTTTGGGCTAATTTTGATTGTATCTGCTCTATTTTTTGAAAAATAAACAAAACAAAAAAAACAAACAAAAAATATACTTTTTCACGCTTTTATGAACTAGTATAGTCCAGTTTTCAGGTTATTGCTGAATCCAGGGCTGTGTTACAAGTTTCTGTGTTGCCCATACCTTACTTGGATAGAAGGAAGTTTCTCTGTTCACCTGTGAGAGAGATGAGCTTTGAGCAGCCTATCTGTCCCTGGAGGAGTGGTTTCAGCCCAGAAGTCAGCAGTTTATCGGCCATTTTGGGCTAATTTCTATCTCTTTCACTTCCCTGCTATAAAAAACGCATTTGTGCAGTTTTGCGCACCGGGCAGCGCCGTTTAACTAGAGTTAAACTATTCTAGACTCCACGAAGTCTACTCTTCAATTTTTCCCTTGGAACTAGACAAACATTCAACTTTAGCACTCAAACCATTCATTTCACAGTCAAGCACTTGCTTAAAACTCATAGCAAGCACTAATTAACCCTAGCACTAGACCACCCCTATACTGTCCAGAAGGACAAGGCTCTCTATTCGTCCCCACCAGCCAATCAGAAAAACAGCTTACTCTACTTATTCAGGCATGTCCAAAGGGTGGTTTCTGGTGTACTCTCCAGTCCAACTGGTGAATCTGGGCATTTTGATGCAATGTTACAACTGCCTCGTGTACACAGACAACCCTCTCCTCCTACCACCAAACATTAATATATGTGAGAGATGCAATTATACAACCAAACTGGAGGCAAAGCTCTCTCAACCCAAGACTGGAACTGACAGTCAAGAGGAGAAGGGTAATACTTGCAACACACTACCAGTCTCACATAGACCTAATAAACCAACACTGGCAAATAACACACATGAATACATGAAAACATACTCGGAGGCTCTAAATAAAAATCTGCAAAAGTAACAGAGACCTCCAAAGCAGACATCCAAGCAACCTCCACACCCCATCACCAACCATGAAACACATACTTCACATAATCAGTGTGCCACTCAATCACAGCCCTTAATGCAAAATAACATACCCAACACACTAGTAATAGGTGACTCAATACTCAAGCACACTGATGTCCCACTAACTAGGCTGGACAAGGAGAAGTTTACAGTTAGCTGCCTGTCGGGTGCCAGGATCCGCCACATAACACAAGCACTCAGGTCACTCCAGAACAAGTACAAATATGACTCTGTCACTGTCCATGTTGGTGTGAATGATCTGAGATGTAACTCCCTGGACTACATGAAAAGAGAATGGAAGAGCTCTCTGATCATGTAGCCCAAGCCGGTATGACCCTGGCCCTGAGTAGCATCCTGCTCTCACCAAGAATGATGCCACAGTATAAAGAAAAAAATATCAATTTCAACAATTGGCTAAGTTTCTGGTGTCATTCAAAGGGGATCCAGTATCTGTCCGCCTGGGATGACATGCTCGACAAGCCATGTTGCTTTGCAAGAGATGGCTTACACCTGTCACCCTTATGCTTTTGAATACTGACCAAGGCTCTTGCCACCCCCATAATGCCTTTTTTAGGCAAGGCTCAAAAGACAAACCCACCACCATAAATAGCACAAGTAACCAAAAACTGAGGGTAATGCTACTCAACACCAGAAGTCTAAACCTCAAAATGCTCGCACTCGAGGCACTCCTCAGTATGGAGAACATTGACATCTGTGCAGTAACAGAAACCTGGTTTAAGGCTCCTGAGAGCACCCCAGCACTACTAGGCTATAACTCATACCATACCTTTCAGCCACAGAACCAGGACCAAAACACAAAAGGCAGGGGTGTATCCATATTCATCAAGGATACCCACACCTCCAGGTTAGTGGCGCAGCACAATGCATCAGAGATCATCCATGTGCAACTAACAATGGGCAAAACTGCAATCCAAATTGTAGCTTGCTACAGATCATCCACCATGGCCCAGAACCCCCATTCCGCATTTCTGGAGACACTGGGAAATATGAAGGTCCTACCAAATACCCTAATACTGGGTGATTTCAATTACCCAAACATAAACTGGGAGAACTACTCAAGTACTAACTCCCTTGCCCAACACTTCCTAGAATTTATAAACTCGAACGCCCTGGATCAACTGGTCAACACCCCCACCAGAGGGAACAACATATTGGACCTGGTCATCACCAACATGGGTGACCGGTGTTCCACACCAGAGATCAACCCCTCGCTGGTTAGATCAGACCATAGACTAATCACTCTGGATATCCACATTCTGCCCCCACCCTCAATCAAGGAAACCACCATGAAGAACTTTTCAAAAGCAAACTTCACATTACTGAAGACCACGGTGGAAAGGTTCACAGCCCCCATGCTAAAGGACAATGCTGTCCAAGCTGCTGAAACCTTTACAAAGGCACTCTACAAGCATCTGCAGGAATGCATGGATCATGCTATCCCAAGTAAAACCAAGACTCACTCCTCCAAGAAAAGGAAACCAGTCTGGTGGCCCCTGCCATAAACAAGCTCTACAACAGAAGGAGGAAACTAGTACAGAAAAAGAGTAAAATCCCAAGAAGGAAAGACATCCCTGATCAGTATCAGCAAGAAACTATGATCCCTCATTAAATCATCCAAGGCTAGTTTCGAAAGAAAAATTGCCAATGACTCCAAAGATAACCACAAAGCGTTCTTTAGCTATGTCAAGAACCTAAGTGGAAACTCTCAGATCTGCTCTGAGTTAGTGCAGAATGGCACAAAATCCACTGAATTGACTGATATTGCCAACATTTTGGCAGACAGGTTTAGTGCAAACTTCACCCCCCTCTCACCCCCTAAAGGGCCCATACCCATACCAGAAGAATGTAGGGCCCCATCAATCCCAGACACACAGGTTAAAACAGCCCTAGCCAAAGCCAAAAACACAGCTTCAATGAGACCAGACGGTGTCCCAGGCTGTGTCTTACAAGAGTTCCAAAATTAACTAACCCCTCACCTAAACACACTGTTCAAACTCAGCATCTCTACAGGCTATGTACTCACAGAGTGGCGTACAGCAACAGTTATTCCGCTCCACAAAGGTGGAGCCACAACGAACCCTGGGAACTATTGCCCTATAAGCCTGACTAGCCTGGTCTGCAAAGCTATGGAACGCATCATCATAGAACTCATTAACAGAGACATTGGGAACCTCCAAACCTTGGACCCTACCCAGTTTGGCTTTGTTAAGGGCAGATCAAGCCTCCTAAACCTGGTGGACTTCTTTGAGACGGTTACCATGGCATTAGACGAGGGAAAGGATGTCCACACAGCCTACCTAGACCTTGCAAAGGCTTTTGACACCATTCCCCATTCTAGTATTATAGACAAGCTCACCAGCTTGAACATAAACCCCTACATCATGAGATGAGTTGCCAACTGGCTTATGGATAGAACCCACATGGTGAGAGTTGCAGGCTCTACGTTTGACTCTAAACTGGTTACAAGTGGTGTCCCCCAGGGCTCAGTCCTAGGACCTCTCCTGTTTGGTATGTACTGCTCAGAGGTACAGGCAAGCATAGGAGGACTATGGCTGACTAAGTTCGCAGAAGGCTGCAAACTAGGGGCCATAACTGATTCTCTGACGGATACATACCCCCCTCCAGATGGGTCTCACGGAGATGGATACCTGGTGTCAAAATCATGGCCTCAAACTAAATGCCAAAAAGTGCATAGTCATCCCCTTTGGAAAAAACAAAGTACCCATGAACTACCACATAGGTGGTAGTCCCCTAAACACAGAAAATGTAATAAGGGATCTGGGGACCCAAGTAGATAGTAATCTCTCCTTTGATACTCATATTGCCAAGGTGGTTAGAAAATCCTTCTATGTGGCCCACCTAATCACAAAAGGGTTCGCATCTAGAACAAAAGAGGTTATTGTGCCTCTCTACTCATCACTCATTAGACCCATCATAAAATACAACACCCCATTTGGGATGTACCTTACAAGACACCTGCAACAGCTGGAAAGATCACAAAAGTACCTCACCAAGAGGAATACTGGCCTCAAACAGATGTCCTATGCAGCCCGACTCATGAAACTCCAGCTGTACTTGGTTGTGTACCGCTTACTCAGAGGTGATCTCTGCCTGACATGCAAGGCCATGTCCAACCCAGAATTGATGGACATGCTCCACCTTAAAAAAAAAAACAATTCCCGGAGAGCCACATGCTCTAGAGATATAAACCTCACCACAATGATAAATAGGGCATGCTGGAGGGATAGATTCCTGTCCCAGAGACTCCCCATGCTTTGGAACAGGATTCCAATATACATCAGGCAGAGCCCCTCACTAACACTCTTCAAAAGAAGCCTTGATGGGTGGATGGGAAACAGAAAATTTACCCCGGGGATCACTGCAGTGGCTCTGCTGGACAGTGGTGCAGGGAACTAATGGCTCTGCTGGACAGAGGCACAGGGAACTAATCTAAGGGGGTGGCGAAAGCCAACACATTCTGGCTAGGCTTATAAATGCCCTTGGGCAGAAAGCCTAGTACTTACCTATGAACCTAACCTAAGATAGGATACTTTGTATTGTTTAAATGGATGGTTTATGTGTTTTATGAAGTCTTAAGAAGCATTTGTGTTTGAACGCGATAGTGCTAAAGTTTAGATTATATTTTGCTGGAATAAAGAACTTTGTGTGCCTGTACTGTGGTGTCATCTTGAGAGTTTGTTTTTTACTATTGGACTATTTTTCCTAGAGGTGCTTTATCCTTGTATTTGCTGGTTTCTGTAACAGTGGAAGTGTAGTTAAGTTCTTATTATATTTTTAGGAGGTCCATCTATTGGAAGACCACTTTGGAATTCGTCATTTAAGATTTTGTAATTTTGTATTATTTCTTTTGTTCCGCTCTTATTTATTGCAATGTGTTTTAACTTGCATTTGTTTTCCTTTGCATTTGTTTAAATTTGTTTTATCTTACAGTTTAAAAAGTAATTATTTAGGGCAAGTTAGCAAATATTTATTTTCTGTTCTTTACTCTGACTGCAGAGTTTGAGACTAGCTCATCTTTGGGAGGAGTTAAGAAGTAGCATTTGTCATTTAAATTATTCAGAAGAGGAAAAGGTTTTCATCTTTTGGAGAAGAAGCATTTTAAGCATGGGACAAAAGGGGCAGCCTCCCCAGGTGCAGTGTCAGGTAGCACAATTGGGAAGTGGAGTTTTTATTTTGTACCAGCATTTCTGAAAGGAACCTCAGCACTTTGTGTGTGTTAAGCTACTGTTTATGAAAAGTAGGAGTTTTGTTTTTCTTTTCTTTTTTTTTTTTAATATTTTCTCTTCAACAGAACAGCTGAGGAGACATGGCTACAGTAAAAGCAAAAGACCTTTCTTTTTGCACTTCCCTTACTTAGGGTGCAGACAGTATATTGTGGGATGGCACTGGGCACTAGATGGACCAGCTATGGCTCTGTTTTGAAGTTGCCAGCTGCTTTGTGATAATGTTTCCCACCTTCTCACCCTTTCCTTGTTGCACTGCTAAACTCACTAGCTCTTGAGTGGCCTGTCCCTTCTGTACGTTTGAGTCTGGAAACTCCTCCCAGTCTCATCATGTCCACTTGTTCTAGTGAGTACTAGACGTTCAAACTTGAAAGGTTTTCCACTTTGATTGTTAAGACTTCAGTTACACTATTTTTCATATTTTCCAACTGTTTAAAGCACACTGCAATATAAAGAATATTAATCTATTTTCTGCCATCACATTTATAATATCCCAAACAGCTGGCTAAGGCTATCAGTCACTAGTTATTTCCAAAGCACATCTCAGGAGTCAGCTTGGGATTAATGCTTCTGCTGTGCTCCTGGTGACAGAAGGAGCACAGCCACATTATTTTCTACCCTTCCTAGAGACTACCTGTCACTTGAAAGCCTGAAAACTGCTTTTTAGGAGCAAGCTTGGAATTATTGGTACTGTTTTCTACTGCTGAGAGCAACAGCACAGGAACATTGATCTCTGACTGTCTCTGACAGGGCAGTTTGTATGGGACTTCCCTTCTCATTGGGCAGTATGCATGGGACTTCCCTTCTGATTGGGCAGTGTGTATGGGACTTCCCTTCTCATTGGGCAGTATGCATGTGACTTCCCTTCTGATTGGGAAGTGTGTATGGGACTTCCCTTCTCATTGGGCAGCATGCATGGGACTTCCCTTCTGATTGGGCAGTGTGTATGGGACTTCTCTTCTCACTGGGCAGTGTGCATGGGACTTCCCTTCTGATTGGGCAGTGTGTATGGGACTTCTCTTCTGACTGGACAGTGTGTATGGGAGTTCCCTGCTGATTGGGCAGTGTGCATGGGACTTCCTTGTGATTAGGCAGTGTGTATTTGACTTCCCTTCGGATTGGGTAGTGTGTATGGGACTTCCCTTCTCATTGGGCAGTATGCATGGGACTTCCCCTCTGATTGGGCAGTGTGCATGGGACTTCTCTTCTGACTGAACAGTGTGTATGGGAGTTCCCTTCTGAATGGGGAGTGTACATCAGACTTCCTTGTGACTAGGCAGTGTGTATTTGACTTCTGTTTGGATTGGGCAGCATGTATGGGACTCCCTTCTGACTGGGCAGTGTGTATGGGAGTTCCCTTCTGACTGGACAGTATGTATGGGACTTCCCTTCTGATTGGAGATTGTGCATGGGACTTCCTTGTGATTAGGCAGTGTGTATTTGACTTCCCTTCTCATTGGGCAGTATGCATGGGACTTCCCTTCTGATTGGGCAGTGAGTATGGGACTTCTCTTCTGACTGGACAGTGTGTATGGGACTTCCCTTCTGATTGGAGATTGTGCATGGGACTTCCTTGTGATTAGGCAGTGTGTATTTGACTTCCATTCAGATTGAGTAGAGTGTATGGGACTTCTCTTCTGACTGGACAGTGTTAATGGGACTTGCTGACTGGTCTGCTTTTGGACCGCTAAGCAGCTAGCTTGTTTTGCATTGAGCTGCTGTATGGGCTATCACCAAACAGCTGGTCATTTGCTTCTAAGAAATCAGTTTGTGATCAGTGCTACTGATCTGATTCTGGTAAGAGAAGGACAGTCATTTTTAGTGTAGCACTATTAGTAGAGAGGCAGTAGCCAATAGGTGAATCACTATACTTTATCATTCTTGACAAACATAGTTCTGTCTTTTTACTAAGTAATTCTAGATTAGACACCATCTACTCTAAGTTTAAGGTATCGCACTAAATATTTTATCTATAATCTTTAGAGTAGTCTATAATAGGGTACTTCAAACCACTGTGTACTATGGACAGCCCTTCCCCTTCACTATCTGATAAAATGGCTCAACAGTCTTCTGTCAACCACTCCACGTCTTGAGGTTGTGGTTGGTATAACGGTTTACGTGTTTATCTTGCAGACGCAAAGTTCAGGGTTTGATTCTTAGCTTTGAAGGAAATTGGCTAGGCTTGAAATGTCCCAGAAGGGCAGCTAGCTTTATACTAAGCTATGAACCTATAAATCTGTGGCCAGTCTGACTGTATGAGCCAACACTTACTCCTTCTCCAGTCCCATGCGATGCACCTCCACACAGATCCCCCA
This sequence comes from Protopterus annectens, assembly GCF_019279795.1. Taxonomy (NCBI): domain Eukaryota; kingdom Metazoa; phylum Chordata; order Ceratodontiformes; family Protopteridae; genus Protopterus; species Protopterus annectens. Next base: position 1,291,636,138 of record NC_056747.1, read on the forward strand.
AGAGTCATCAGGTAAGCAGACCTAAGCCTGAGGCCTACAAAGGCTGCTGCCATACAAAGAAATATCTTAGTCATAGGTAACTCCATAGTTAGGCATACAGACTCTAACCTCTCCAGACTGGAAAAGAACAGGGCGACTGTAATATATTTGTCTATTGCCAGCATATGGGTTGCCACAATGGATTTAAAGTTTCTTAAACCAGACAAGTATGACTATGACCTAGTGATGGTCCTCATGAGAGTGAATAACCTGGGACTCTCCACATAAGGGGGCATGCAGAGAGACCAGAATGTAATTTACTATGCATGTGCTAGAGGCAGGAAAGACCCTGGACTTGAGTAGTATCTTAGTATCTGGCTTCAGTAAGAATTATGCTTGATGCTAAGACAAAATAATTGCTTTTAACATGTAGCTAAGTTGTTGGTATCATTATAATTGTGGCCCACTCATACAAAGGTTTCTGTACACAAGCTAAAGCATTTGCTGCCCCAATAGTGCCTCTTTTAGGCAGATCAGCCCCACTGGGCAGTCCTGCATAGAAATCTCCAAGCCAAGTTTGGACAACATCATCATGGTGGAACTACTCCATGTTCAGACTTTAAACAAAGCGATGCCAGAACATGAGGCCTGTGTGTAACTCAAACATATTCATGTCTGTGTAGTTACTGAAACATAGGTTCAGTATAGTGACAACACTCTCTTTATACCAGGGTTTAGTACCTATCATACCACAGGGATCAGTTTTGTGTCTGATCCTGTTTGACATTTATTCTGCAGACAACCAAGGCGTGTGATACATTACTGATACTAAATGCTCCAAAAATGCTGGAATATGCACAATCTTGGTGTACTGAAAAGTATCTCAAGCAAAAATGCAAAAAAGTTCAGCAAAGTAGCTGTCAGCTAAAACATTGTTTCCACCTCATATGTTATAAGGGGGACTCCTTTTCAAACAGATATGGTCATAAGAGACCTGGCTAATTGTGGGAACAACTCTCTCTCATTCAATACCCCTGTGTGAGCTATAGTCAGGAAATCCTCAATCTGTCCTAGGTAATTTCTAAGGGAATGTCTTCAAGATCAAAGGATCAAAAGAAGTCATTTACTCACTGTACTGTTCCACTATCAAACCTGTCATCAAATACAGTGCCCTCTCTGGTATGCAAAAATCCATTCATTTTGCTCAGATAAAAAGGCCTCAAGGATTTCTACAGAAGAAAATGAAAGGTCTGAAATTCTTTAAAATTAACACAGCTCTCCTAGTACTCAGTAGCACACAGCTCTCCTAGTACTCAGTAGCACACAGCTCTCCTGATACTCAGCACAAAGCTCTCCTAGTACTGAGTAGCACACAGCACTCCTACTACTCAGTAACACCCAGCTCTCCTGATACTCAGTAGCACACAGCTCTCCCAGTATTAAGTAGCATACAGCTCTGCTGGTCCTCTCTAGCACATAGCTCTCCAGATACTCAGTAGCACACACACACAGCTCTCCTGAAGTTCAGTAGCACATAGCTCTCCTGGTGTTCAGTAGCACATAGCTCTCCTGCTACTCAGTAGCACACAGCTCTCCTAGTACTCAGTAGCACACAGTTCTCCTAGTACTCAGTAGCACACAGCTCTCCAGATATTCAGTAGCACACAGCTCCTCCATTACTCAGTATCACTCAGTTCTCTGATACTAGGTAGTACACAGCTCTCCTGATACTCAGTAGCACACAGCTCTCCTGATAATCAGTAGCACACAGCTCTCTTGGTACTCACTAGCACACAGTTCTCCTGATACTCAGTAGCACACAGCTGTCCTGGTACTCAGTAGCACACAGCTCTATGATACTCAGTAGCACATGCACACAGCTCTCCTGATACTCAGTAGCACACAGGTCTCCTGGTACTCAGTAGCACACAGCTGTCCTGATACTCAATAGCACACAGCTCTCTGATACCCAGTAGCACACAGATGTTCTGGTACCCAGTAGCACACAGCTGTCCTGATACTCAGTAGCATACAGCTCTCATGATACTCAGTAGTGCACGCACACAGCTCTCCTGATACTCAGTAGCACACAGATGTCCTGGTACTCAGTATCACACAGCTCTCCCAGTATTCAGTAGCACACAGCTCTCCTGGTACTCACTAGCATACAGCTTTCCTGATACTCAGTAGCACACAGCTCTCGTGATACTCAGTAGCACATGCACACAGCTCTCCTGATCCTCAGTAGCACACAGCTCTCCTGATACTCAGTAGCACACAGCTCTCCTGATACTCAGTAGCTCACAGCTCTCCTGATAAACAGTAGCACACAGCTGTCCTAGTACTCAGTAGCACACAGCTCTCCCGGTATTCAGTAACACACAGCTCTCCTGGTACTCACTAGCACCAGCATTTCTGATACTCAGTAGCACACAGCTCTTGTGATACTCAGTAGCACATGCACACAGCTCTCCTGATACTCAGTAGCACACAGCTGTCCTGGCATTCAGTAGCACACAGCTCTCTGATACTCAGTAGTACACAGCACTCCTGGTACTCATTAGCACACAGCTTTTCTGATATTTAGTAGCACACAGCAGTCCTGGTACTCAGTATCACACAGCTCTCCTGATACTCAGTAGCACACAGCTCTCCTGGTGCTCAGTAGCACACAGATCTCCTGGTACTCACTAGCACACAGTTCTCCTGATATTCAGTAGCACACAGCTCTCCTGGTACTCAGTAGCACACAGCTCTCCTGATATTCAGTAGCACATGCACACAGCTCTCTTGATATTCACTAGTATACAGCTCTCCTGGTACAAACTAGCACACAACTCTCCTAATACTCAGTAGCACACAGCTCTCCTGATACTCAGGAGCACACAGCTCTCCTGATACTCAGGAGCACACAGCTCTCCTGGTACTTACTAGCATACAGCTCTCCTGATACTCTGTACCACATGCATACAGCTCTCCTGATACTCAGTAGCACACAGCTCTCCTGGTACACAGTAGCACATATCTCTCCTGATACTCAGTATCACACAGCTCTCCTGGTACTCAGTAGCACACAGCTCTCCTGGTACTCACTAGCACACAGCTCTCCTGATACTCAGTAACACACAGCTCTCCTGGTACTCGGTAGCACACAGCTCTCCTGATACTCAGCACAACACAGCTCTCTGGTACTCAGTAGCACACAGCTCTCCTGGTACTCACTAACACACAGTTCTCCTGATACTCAGTAGCACACAGCTCTCCTGGTGCTCAGTAGCACACAGCTCTCCTGATACTCAGTAGCACATGCACACAGCTCTCTTGATATTCACTAGTACACAGCTCTCCTGGTACTCTCTAGTACACAACTCTCCTAATACTCACTAGCACACAGCTCTCCTGATACTCAGTAGCACACAGCTCTCCTGATACTCAGTAGCACACAGCTCTCCTGGTACTCAGTAGCACACATCTCTCCTGATACTCAGTAGAACACAGCTCTCCTGATACTCAGTAGCACACAGCTCTCCTGGTACTCAATAGCATACAGCTCTCCTGATACTCAGTAGCACATAGCTCTCCTTGTACTTAGAAGCACACACACACAGCTCTCCTGGTACTCAGTAGCACATTGTTCTCCTGGTACTCAGTAGCACACAGGTCTCCTGATACTCAGTAGCACACAGATGTCCGGGTACTCAGTATCACACAGCTCTCCCAGTATTCAGTAGCACACAGCTCTCCTGGTACTCACTAGCATACAGCTTTCCTGATACTCAGTAGCACACAGCTCTCCTGATACTCAGTAGCTCACAACTCTCATGATAAACAGTAGCACACAGCTGTCCTAGTACTCAGTAGCACACAGCTCTCCCAGTATTCAGTAACACACAGCTCTCCTGGTACTCACTAACACACAGTTCTCCTGATACTCAGTAGCACACAGCTCTCCTGGTGCTCAGTAGCACACAGCTCTCCTGATACTCAGTAGCACATGTACACAGCTCTCTTGATATTCACTAGTACACAGCTCTCCTGGTACTCTCTAGTACACAACTCTCCTAATACTCACTAGCACACAGCTCTCCTGATACTCAGTAGCACACAGCTCTCCTGGTACTCGGTAGCACACAGTTCTCCTGATACTCAGTAGCACACAGCTCTCCTGCTACTCAGTAGCACACATCTCTCCTGATACTCAGTAGCACACAGCTGTCCTGGCATTCAGTAGCACACAGCTCTCTGATACTCAGTAGTACACAGCACTCCTGGTACTCATTAGCACACAGCTTTTCTGATATTTAGTAGCACACAGCAGTCCTGGTACTCAGTATCACACAGCTCTCCTGATACTCAGTAGCACACAGCTCTCCTGGTGCTCAGTAGCACACAGATCTCCTGGTACTCACTAGCACACAGTTCTCCTGATATTCAGTAGCACACAGCTCTCCTGGTACTCAGTAGCACACAGCTCTCCTGATATTCAGTAGCACATGCACACAGCTCTCTTGATATTCACTAGTATACAGCTCTCCTGGTACAAACTAGCACACAACTCTCCTAATACTCAGTAGCATACAGCTCTCCTGATACTCAGGAGCACACAGCTCTCCTGATACTCAGGAGCACACAGCTCTCCTGGTACTTACTAGCATACAGCTCTCCTGATACTCGGTACCACATGCATACAGCTCTCCTGATACACAGTAGCACACAGCTCTCCTGGTACACAGTAGCACATATCTCTCCTGATACTCAGTATCACACAGCTCTCCTGGTACTCAGTAGCACACAGCTCTCCTGGTACTCACTAGCACACAGCTCTCCTGATACTCAGTAACACACAGCTCTCCTGGTACTCAGTAGCACACAGCTCTCCTGATACTCAGCAGAACACAGCTCTCTGGTACTCAGTAGCACACAGCTCTCCTGGTACTCACTAACACACAGTTCTCCTGATACTCAGTAGCACACAGCTCTCCTGGTGCTCAGTAGCACACAGCTCTCCTGATACTCAGTAGCACATGCACACAGCTCTCTTGATATTCACTAGTACACAGCTCTCCTGGTACTCTCTAGTACACAACTCTCCTAATACTCACTAGCACACAGCTCTCCTGATACTCAGTAGCACACAGCTCTCCTGGTACTCGGTAGCACACAGTTCTCCTGATACTCAGTAGCACACAGCTCTCCTGGTACTCAATAGCATACAGCTCTCCTGATACTCAGTAGCACACAGCTCTCCTTGTACTTAGAAGCACACACACACAGCTCTCCTGGTACTCAGTAGCACATTGTTCTCCTGGTACTCAGTAGCACACAGCTCTCCTGATACTCAGTAGCACACAGATGTCCTGGTACTCAGTATCACACAGCTCTCCCAGTATTCAGTAGCACACAGCTCTCCTGGTACTCACTAGCATACTGCTTTCCTGATACTCAGTAGCACACAGCTCTCCTGATACTCAGTAGCTCACAGCTCTCCTGATAAACAGTAGCACACAGCTGTCCTAGTACTCAGTAGCACACAGCTCTCCCAGTATTCAGTAACACACAGCTCTCCTGGTACTCACTAACACACAGTTCTCCTGATACTCAGTAGCACACAGCTCTCCTGGTGCTCAGTAGCACACAGCTCTCCTGATACTCAGTAGCACATGTACACAGCTCTCTTGATATTCACTAGTACACAGCTCTCCTGGTACTCTCTAGTACACAACTCTCCTAATACTCACTAGCACACAGCTCTCCTGATACTCAGTAGCACACAGCTCTCCTGGTACTCGGTAGCACACAGTTCTCCTGATACTCAGTAGCACACAGCTCTCCTGCTACTCGGTAGCACACAGTTCTCCTGATACTCAGTAGCACACAGCTGTCCTGGCATTCAGTAGCACACAGCTCTCTGATACTCAGTAGTACACAGCACTCCTGGTACTCATTAGCACACAGCTTTTCTGATATTTAGTAGCACACAGCAGTCCTGGTACTCAGTATCACACAGCTCTCCTGATACTCAGTAGCACACAGCTCTCCTGGTGCTCAGTAGCACACAGATCTCCTGGTACTCACTAGCACACAGTTCTCCTGATATTCAGTAGCACACAGCTCTCCTGGTACTCAGTAGCACACAGCTCTCCTGATATTCAGTAGCACATGCACACAGCTCTCTTGATATTCACTAGTATACAGCTCTCCTGGTACAAACTAGCACACAACTCTCCTAATACTCAGTAGCACACAGCTCTCCTGATACTCAGGAGCACACAGCTCTCCTGATACTCAGGAGCACACAGCTCTCCTGGTACTTACTAGCATACAGCTCTCCTGATACTCGGTACCACATGCATACAGCTCTCCTGATACTCAGTAGCACACAGCTCTCCTGGTACACTGTAGCACATATCTCTCCTGATACTCAGTATCACACAGCTCTCCTGGTACTCAGTAGCACACAGCTCTCCTGGTACTCACTAGCACACAGCTCTCCTGATACTCAGTAACACACAGCTCTCCTGGTACTCGGTAGCACACAGCTCTCCTGATACTCAGCAGAACACAGCTCTCTGGTACTCAGTAGCACACAGCTCTCCTGGTACTCACTAACACACAGTTCTCCTGATACTCAGTAGCACACAGCTCTCCTGGTGCTCAGTAGCACACAGCTCTCCTGATACTCAGTAGCACATGCACACAGCTATCTTGATATTCACTAGTACACAGCTCTCCTGGTACTCTCTAGTACACAACTCTCCTAATACTCACTAGCACACAGCTCTCCTGATACTCAGTAGCACACAGCTCTCCTGGTACTCGGTAGCACACAGTTCTCCTGATACTCAGTAGCACACAGCTCTCCTGGTACTCAGTAGCACACATCTCTCCTGATACTCAGTAGAACACAGCTCTCCTGATACTCAGTAGCACACAGCTCTCCTGGTACTCAATAGCATACAGCTCTCCTGATACTCAGTAGCACACAGCTCTCCTTGTACTTAGAAGCACACACACACAGCTCTCCTGGTACTCAGTAGCACATTGTTCTCCTGGTACTCAGTAGCACACAGCTCTCCTGATACTCAGTAGCACACAGATGTCCTGGTACTCAGTATCACACAGCTCTCCCAGTATTCAGTAGCACACAGCTCTCCTGGTACTCACTAGCATACAACTTTCCTGATACTCAGTAGCACACAGCTCTCCTGATACTCAGTAGCTCACAGCTCTCCTGATAAACAGTAGCACACAGCTGTCCTAGTACTCAGTAGCACACAGCTCTCCCAGTATTCAGTAACACACAGCTCTCCTGGTACTCACTAACACACAGTTCTCCTGATACTCAGTAGCACACAGCTCTCCTGGTGCTCAGTAGCACACAGCTCTCCTGATACTCAGTAGCACATGTACACAGCTCTCTTGATATTCACTAGTACACAGCTCTCCTGGTACTCTCTAGTACACAACTCTCCTAATACTCACTAGCACACAGCTCTCCTGATACTCAGTAGCACACAGCTCTCCTGGTACTCGGTAGCACACAGTTCTCCTGATACTCAGTAGCACACAGCTCTCCTGCTACTCAGTAGCACACATCTCTCCTGATACTCAGTAGAACACAGCTCTCCTGGTACTCAGTAGCACACAGCTCTCCTGGTACTCAGTAGCATACAGCTCTCTTGATACTCAGTAGCACACACCTCTCCCAGTACTTAGTAGCACACACACACAGCTCTCCTGGTACTCACTAGCACATTGTTCTCCTGGTACTCAGTAGCACACAGCTCTCCTGATACTCAGTAGCACACAGCTCTCCTGATACTCAGTAGCACACAGATCTCCTGATAGTAGCACACAGCTTTCCCAGTATTCAGTAGGACACAGCTCTCCTGATACTCAGTAGCACACAGCTTTCCTGGTACTCAGTAGCAAACAGCTCTCCTGATACTCAGTAGCACACAGCTCTCCTGGTACTCAGTAGCACACATCTCTCATGATACTCAGTAGCACACAGCTCTCCTGATATTCAGTAGCACACAGCTCTCCTGGTACTCATTAGTGCACAGCTCTCCTGGTACTGACTAGCACATCATGCTCCTGGTACTTAGTAGCACACAGCTCTCCTGATACTCAGTAGCACACAGCTCTCCTGGTACTCACTGGCACACAGCTCTCCTGATATTTAGTAGCACACAGCTCTCCAGATACTCAGTAGTGCACAGCTCTCCTGGTACTCAGTAGCACACAGCTCTCCTGATACTCAGTAGCACACAGCTCTCCTGGTACTCACTAGCACACAGCTCTCCTAGTACTTATTAGCACACACAAACAGCTCTCCTGGTACTCACTAGCACATTGTTCTCCTTGTACTCAGTAGCACAGCTCTCCTGATACTCAGTAGCACACAGCTCTCCTGATACTCAGTAGCACACAGCTCTCCTGATAGTAGCACACAGCTCTCCCAGTATTCAGTAGGACACAGCTCTCCTGATACTCAGTAGCACACAGCTCTCCTGGTATGCAGTAGCAAACAGCTCTCCTGGTACTCAGTAGCACACAGCACTCCTGATATTCAGTAACACACAGCTCTCTTGGTACTCAGTGGCACACAGCTCTCCTGATATTCAGTAGCACACAGCTCTCCAGGTACTCAGTAGTGCACAGCTCTCCTGGTACTCAGTAGCACACAGCTCTTTGGATACTCTGTAGCACACAGCTCTCCTGGTACTCAGTAGCACACAGCTCTCCTGATACTCAGTTGCACACAGCTCTCCTGATACTCAGTAGCACACAGCTCTCCTGATATTCAGTAGCACACAGCCCTCCTGATATTCAGTAGCACACAGCTCTCCTGATATTCAGTAGCACACAGCTCTCCTGGTACTCAGTAGCACACAGCTCTCCTGATACTCAGTAGCACACAGCTCTCCTAGTACTCAGTAGCACACACACACACACACACACACACACACACACACACACACACACACACACACACACACACACACACACACACATACACACACACACACACACACACACACACAGCTCTCCTGGTACTCACTAGCACACTGTTCACCTGGTAGTCAGTAGCACACAGCTCTCCTGATACTCAGTAGCACACAGCTGTACTGATAGTAGCACACAGCTCTCCCAGTATTCAGTAGGACACAGCTCTCCTGATACTCAGTAGCACACAGCTCTCATGGTACTCAGTAACACACAGCTCTCCTGATGCTCAGTAGAACTTAGCTCTCCTGATATTAAGTAGCACACAGCTCCCCTGGTACTCAGTAGCACACAGCTCTCCTGATATTCAGTAGCACACAGCTCTCCCAGTACTTAGTAGTGCAAAGCTCTCCTGGTACTCAGTAGCACACAGCTCTCTGGATACTCTGTACCACACAGCTCTCCTGGTACTCAGTAGCACACAGCTCTCCTGGTACTCAGTAGCACACAGCCCTCCTGATAGTAGCACGCAGCTTTCCCAGTATTCAGTAGGACACAGCTCTCCTGGTACTCCGTAGCACACAGCTGGCCTGGTACTCAGTAGCACACAGCTCTCCTGGTACTCACTAGCACACAGCTCTCTTGGTACTCACTAGCGCACAGCTCTCCTGGTACTCAGTAGCACACAGCTCTCCAGGTATTACTAGTGCACAGCTGTCATGGTACTCAGTAGCACACAGCTCTCTGGATACTCTATACCACACAGCTCTCCTGGTACTCAGTAGCACACAGCTCTCCTGATAGCAGCACACAGCTTTCCCAGTATTCAGTAGGACACAGCTCTCCTGGTACTCCGTAGCACACAGCTGTCCTGGTACTCAGTAGCACACAGCTCTCCTAGTACTCACTAGCACACAGCTCTCTTGGTACTCACTAGCGCACAGCTCTCCTGGTACTCAGTAGCACACAGCTCTCCAGGTATTACTAGTGCAAAGCTGTCATGGTACTCAGTAGCACACAGCTCTCCAGGTATTACTACTGCACAGCTGTCATGGTACTCAGTAGCACACAGCTCTCCAGGTATTACTAGTGCACAGCTGTCATGGTACTCAGTAGCACACAGCTCTCTTGGTACTCACTAGCGCACAGCTCTCCTGGTACTCAGTAGCACTCAGCTCTCCAGGTATTACTAGTGCACAGCTGTCATGGTACTCAGTAGCACACAGCTCTCCAGGTATTACTAGTGCACAGCTGTCATGGTACTCAGTAGCACACAGCTCTCTTGGTACTCACTAGTGCACAGCTCTCCTGGTACTCAGTAGCACACAGCTCTCCAGGTATTACTAATGCACAGCTGTCATGGTACTCAGTAGCACACAGCTCTCTTGGTACTCACTAGCGCACAGCACTCCTGGTACTCAGTAGCACACAGCTCTCCTGATAGTAGCACACAGCTTTCCCAGTATTCAGTAGGACACAGCTCTCCTGGTACTCCATAGCACACAGCTGGCCTGGTACTCAGTAGCACACAGCTCTCCTGGTACTCACTAGCACACAGCTCTCTTGGTACTCACTAGCACACAGCTCTCCTGGTACTCAGTAGCACACAGCTCTCCAGGTATTACTAGTGCACAGCTGTCATGGTACTCAGTAGCACACAGCTCTCTGGATACTCTGTACCACACAGCTCTCCTGGTACTCAGTAGCACACAGCTCTCCTGATAGCAGCACACAGCTTTCCCAGTATTCAGTAGGACACAGCTCTCCTGGTACTCCGTAGCACACAGCTGTCCTGGTACTCAGTAGCACACAGCTCTCTGGATACTCTGTACCACACAGCTCTCCTGGTACTCAGTAGCACACAGCTCTCCTGATAGCAGCACACAGCTTTCCCAGTATTCAGTAGGACACAGCTCTCCTGGTACTCCGTAGCACACAGCTGTCCTGGTACTCAGTAGCACACAGCTCTCCTAGTACTCACTAGCACACAGCTCTCTTGGTACTCACTAGCGCACAGCTCTCCTGGTACTCAGTAGAACACAGCTCTCCAGGTATTACTAGCGCAAAGCTGTCATGGTACTCAGTAGCACACAGCTCTCCAGGTATTACTACTGCACAGCTGTCATGGTACTCAGTAGCACACAGCTCTCCAGGTATTACTAGTGCACAGCTGTCATGGTACTCAGTAGCACACAGCTCTCTTGGTACTCACTAGTGCACAGCTCTCCTGGTACTCAGTAGCACTCAGCTCTCCAGGTATTACTAGTGCACAGCTGTCATGGTACTCAGTAGCACACAGCTCTCCAGGTATTACTAGTGCACAGCTGTCATGGTACTCAGTAGCACACAGCTCTCTTGGTACTCACTAGTGCACAGCTCTCCTGGTACTCAGTAGCACACAGCTCTCTTGGTACTCACTAGCGCACAGCACTCCTGGTACTCAGTAGCACACAGCTCTCCTGATAATAGCACACAGCTTTCCCAGTATTCAGTAGGACACAGCTCTCCTGGTACTCCGTAGCACACAGCTGGCCTGGTACTCAGTAGCACACAGCTCTCCTGGTACTCACTAGCACACAGCTCTCTTGGTACTCACTAGCGCACAGCTCTCCTGGTACTCAGTAGCACACAGCTCTCCAGGTATTACTAGTGCACAGCTGTCATGGTACTCAGTAGCACACAGCTCTCTGGATACTCTGTACCACACAGCTCTCCTGGTACTCAGTAGCACACAGCTCTCCTGATAGCAGCACACAGCTTTCCCAGTATTCAGTAGGACACAGCTCTCCTGGTACTCCGTAGCACACAGCTGTCCTGGTACTCAGTAGCACACAGCTCTCCTGGTACTCACTAGCACACAGCTCTCTTGGTACTCACTAGCGCACAGCTCTCCTGGTACTCAGTAGCACACAGCTCTCCAGGTATTATTAGCGAACAGCTGTCATGGTACTCAGTAGCACACAGCTCTCCAGGTATTACTACTGCACAGCTGTCATGGTACTCAGTAGCACACAGCTCTCCAGGTATTACTAGTGCACAGCTGTCATGGTACTCAGTAGCACACAGCTCTCTTGGTACTCACTAGTGCACAGCTCTCCTGGTACTCAGTAGCACACAGCTCTCCAGGTATTACTAGTGCACAGCTGTCATGGTACTCAGTAGCACACAGCTCTCCAGGTATTACTAGTGCACAGCTGTCATGGTACTCAGTAGCACACAGCTCTCTTGGTACTCACTAGCGCACAGCTCTCCTGGTACTCAGTAGCACACAGCTCTCCAGGTATTACTAGTGCACAGCTGTCATGGTACTCAGTAGCACACAGCTCTCCAGGTATTACTACTGCACAGCTGTCATGGTACTCAGTAGCACACAGCTCTCCAGGTATTACTAGTGCACAGCTGTCATGGTACTCAGTAGCACACAGCTCTCTTGGTACTCACTAGTGCACAGCTCTCCTGGTACTCAGTAGCACTCAGCTCTCCAGGTATTACTAGTGCACAGCTGTCATGGTACTCAGTAGCACACAGCTCTCCAGGTATTACTAGTGCACAGCTGTCATGGTACTCAGTACCACACAGCTCTCTTGGTACTCACTAGTGCACAGCTCTCCTGGTACTCAGTAGCACACAGCTCTCCAGGTATTACTAGTGCACAGCTGTCATGGTACTCAGTAGCACACAGCTCTCTTGGTACTCACTAGCGCACAGCTCTCCTGGTACTCAGTAGCACACAGCTCTCCAGGTATTACTAGTGCACAGCTGTCATGGTACTCAGTAGCACACAGCTCTCTGGATACTCTGTACCACACAGCTCTCCTGGTACTCAGTAGCACACAGCTCTCCTGATAGTAGCACACAGCTTTCCAAGTATTCAGTAGGACCCAGCTCTCCTGGTACTCTGTAGCACACAGCTGTCCTGGTATTCAGTAGCACACAGCTCTCCTGGTACTCACTAGCACACAGCTCTCTTGGTACTCACTAGCGCACAGCTCTCCTGGTACTCAGTAGCACACAGCTCTCCAGGTATTACTAGTGCACAGCTGTCCTGGTACTCAGTAGCACACAGCTCTCCTGGTACTCACTAGCACACAGCTCTCTTGGTACTCACTAGCGCACAGCTCTCCTGGTACTCAGTAGCACACAGCTCTCCAGGTATTACTAGTGCACAGCTGTCATGGTACTCAGTAGCGCACAGCTCTCTTGATGCTCAGTAGCAAACAGCTCTCCTATCAGTAGCCTACTGAGGTGATATGTGTATCACTTTTCAATTCATGTAAGACCCAATCTGATTTGACCTTCTCTTTCTTCAGAAAACCAGTGGATCTATATACACTTGTGATATTGATCTCGATTTACACCAACAAATAAATATGACTGCTGGATGGATAGTTTCTTAAGGCAATTTATTCCCAGCCTGTGGAATGACGTCAAGAAGTTTAAATTTAAAGCACGTCTTGATGATTGGCTGGGTAGATATAAATTTATACCTGGGTTATCACGTATGATCCTGCTTAATTTCAGTGTTGGGCAATATTAAATACTTGTAAATTGTAACTATAACTTTTAAGTGTGCATTTTATTATTGGTGTGTATGGGATCTTATCATCCCTGTGATCACTTGCCTAGTATGGTTCCTAGCATATGCAATCTTATATTCCCTGTTATTGCTTGCCTAGTATTGTTTCTAGCATATGGAATCTTATAATCTGGAGCATTTCTCCCTGGGCCTCCGCTGAAAACAGGCTCTGTGGAACCTAGTCGGACATTCCCGGTCAACAAATGTTAAATAAATAAAATAAATAAGCCCTGTGATCACTTGCCTAGTATTGTTCCTAGTATATGGGATCTTATGATCCCTGTGATCGCTTGTCTAGTATTGTTCCTAGTATACGTGATCTTATGATCCCTGTGATCACTTACCTAGTATTGTTTCTAGTATATAGGATCTTATGATCCCTGTGATCGCTTGCCTAGTACTGTTCCTATGTTCTGATAGATGGCTGAAGGTAGCAGATTTATGAGGAGTATGTTGAAGTATACCACTCACCTAAAAGTGTTGTTAAATTTGTTGTATATATTTAATTATTACATGTTCTTATAGTTA
>NC_056747.1:1291660169-1291686703 GCF_019279795.1 Protopterus annectens
TACCTAGGGTTTTAAATAATGAGGCTCATGCTTCTATCTAGTGCAGAATTCTACATTGAGAGTTCTGAAATATGTTTGTATACTTCCCATCCTAACTTCTGTACACTAGTGCCCTGACAAGCACAGAATCATACTTATAAAGTTTTATTTTTTTATGGCATTTTAGCCCTGCTTGGCCAGGATACCAACTATTTAAATGTATCTTTGGTACTTATCAGCCCTGATGGAATCTTCACCAAGTTGCAGCTGGTGGTGCTAATGTTTAGGCTTCAGTCCCCAGGGCTTAGGTTGTTTTCTTACCAGGCTGTTGGCCTGTGCAACTCATTACTTTGGCAGCTTTATGAATGCATGTCTGAGGCTAATTCGAAGGGGTGCCCTATAACATCCCTCATTTGCAAAGACATATATCATTCATAAGACTTTTTGGAACCCTTTCAAAACCTGACATAATCAGACAGGATTCACATAGCGGTTCTTGAAGTTAATTGTATCATATGATTCTTACTATAGCATTTTTCATGTTTTGCTTTATAATGTGACTAGTACAGAAATACATTTGATTGATTAATTAACTTGACAGTTTTAAGTGTGACTTGGAGCAAATTGAGCAGTGACAAACTTAACAGTGTTGGAACAGGCAAACCATTCATCCACTAAGGTTTATAAAAATGTGTCCAACTTGTATAGAAATCCCACGGACAATCTATACCATTCACAGAATTCACTAGGTAAACAGGGAATGATAGCAGTCTTTTGTATCACACAGACGCACACACACACACACACACACACACACACACACACACACACACACACACACACACACACACACACACGCACACAAGCACACACGCACAGATGCACACACGCACACAAGCATGCACACACTCTTACATACAAACATATACACTCCAAAGGACAATTCAGATTTGTCCATTCACTTACTGCATGCTTCTGAGAGACAGCAGGAAACTGGAGCACCTGGGGAAAATCCACAAGAATACAGGAAGGATATACAGACTCTGTACAGAAGGTACCCCAGGTGAGAATCAAGCTGAAGGCTACAGTGCTACCCACTGCATCACTGTGACACCCACAGCAGACAAATGCACATGAGAAAACAGTACTGGATACTCAAAGTGACATCAGCAGGCTGCAAACTGATTAGTACTATCTGGGCCTGTCTGAAAAACATTGAGCCGGAAGAGACAAGAATAAGAACATGCAGAGTAACATAGAGGAAAGGCTTGTTTAGGCAAGTGAGGGTGAGGCAGGGACAGATGCTCTGGGAAGTAGAGGCGAGAGCTGGGGATCCCAACCAACATCTAGTAGAGGTCAAGAGGTTTTGCTTTGCATGCTTCTTGACCATGAAGCATGATGCAGTGCTTACTAAACTGACAGTAGTGCAAATGCATGCTGTAATGGGATGTGGTCTCTAATCCTCAACCTCTTTACCTTAATAATTTTAAATTCCCCTAACAAAAAAAGTATTAAAACTTTTGGGAAACTTGTTGCTAATAATCACCTTGTCACCAAAATAGACAGCACCACCTACACACAGTAACTTAACATAGTTTACTTGCCAGTACAATTACATGACTTGTCTTTTTAATTTTTATCTTTCAAAGGTGAATTAGTGCCAACAGAACTAAAACTACTCTGACACTTTCCCAGCACGGCCTACAGTGCTTTGTACCCTAATTACTAGATGCTGAGCAGTAATACATTTATCAATGTAATGACCTGCTCAAAAATAGTCCATAGATTGTTTTCCAAACAAAATGATATTCCAGTAGGTGAAACTCATTTGTCTCTGCCTTCATCATTTTTTTATTTGATTTAGACCCTTCCTAGAGTGCTTTACTCTCCTCAAAATGCTTCTCGTGTGAGAATCACCATTTTTGATAACAGTATAGCCAGGGTTTCCCCAGACTTGTTCCAGAGACAGGGTGCATGCCTAACAAGTTAATTCCAGGATCAGCAGCAGTGTCACTGGTGCGACAGGCAGCACAATCAATAAGGCTGTGAGTTCTATTCCCATACCGGTTAGATTCATTGTTGACACTGTAATACAATGCTGCCCTTCAGGTGAGATTTTAAACTGAAGCCTGATCTGCTTAAGTTACTTGTAGTGTAGGTGGATATAAAAATCCCACAACACCTCTCAAAAAGAGTAGGGAAGTTTCCTTATGCTCTTGCCAAATTTCCCCTAGTAGTATAAATGCAATTTTGGGTCTCCTGGGACTAACTCAGTCAACAAAAGAATAAATAAAATACAGTTCTTTAATTTGTCTGTTTTTACAGCTCTTAGACACCAATAGTCAAAACCAAAGCCATGAATCTCTGCACACAATAGCAACGATTGCACTTCTTAACAATAACGTACTGTTAAACAACACTTGTTGTTTGATAACATTAGAACCCTGCTGCTACTCTCCAGTGATATTTTTTCCTGACTGAGCATTACAATGTGAATTGCTTTTGCACTACTATACACGTTGCAGTGAACTGTAACACTGGATCATATTATTAGCTGTATTTTTAGAGTTGTGATGCCCCTGCACTGGTCCAGTAATCAAGGAGCCTCAATCCTCATTACTGACAACAGTGGGGAATGTACACACTGGGAGGATGACAAGTACACACACACACGGTAAAGTGCAATTTCCCTTAAGAGCACACAGAGATCACAGTCAGTCTGGGGCTGGTTTCTCCCTTTTTCCTCCAGATCCCTAATAAGACTTCCCACTGGAACAGCTATAGGGTTGAGATCCCAGCTGAGTGGCCAAGCCAGAACCTCCAGCACCCTCTCTGTCCAACCACTGCTTCGTGTCCCTGCCCAAGTAGCTGACACACACACACTTTGAGATTTGATTGATATACAAACACACACACAACCCTGGGAAAGGCTGGCACAGGTTTACTAGCTATGCCCCCTTCTGCCCAGACTATAAGGTAGTTTCAGCTGCAACCAGCCAACTCTTCATCAGCTACTCTAAGGCCCTTAACAAAGGGTGTCTAATCCTACTGTGTAATGTTACTAATAATCCAAATGGTAGTCTGACCAAGAGCAAGGCTATTTAGGAGTGGACTGTACAGTGTCACCAAATAGATAAGCAAGCACTCTAAGAGCTTAAATATGTCTCACAGATATCAGCCACAAAGATAGGTTTAAATATATTTAATAATACATAATAAAAGAACAAGACAATACTAAATATGTATTCACAGTGACTTCAGAGTTCAAAATCACAGGAAATATTAAAAACAACATTGCAGGACAGTCTCAAATAAATAAATAAAACATCTAAGCTATACTTTACTATGTTCCTATCTGAATCTCAAAGAGTTACTATGCCCTAAAAACTTACTTTCAGAACAACACGCAGGCAGAAGTGCAGAAGGTGGTGATGAGTGGATATATCTAGGTCAAAGAAAAGATACAAAAATGCTCACTCTCTCTCTCTCTCTGAGAGAGTTTTAAATTAATATTACTGCTGGGTTAGTTTGGATGACATCACTTTTTGCCACCTGACTTTAGTTCCCAAGCTGCACCCCCAGTGTAGCATTTGACATCTTCTTGTGAAAAATACATATCCTTCAGATGTTTGCTCAGAGCTGTGCAGCTGCTAGAAAGTCATAAAGCAATAAAACACTTCTGCATCTCAAACCTAGTAATTACTTCTCTTCCAAGACAATACAAAAAGTGTCTAGCACTAGACATTGTGTCTGCTACTGAACTGAAACTGGGAGATCCTCATAAAACAATTTGATTTCAACTTATTTTCTTGAAGTTTTGCAAGTTAACCCTCTATGTTTTAGTTTTTACTGTTATAACATATACATTTACACATTTGCAATAGTTTATATAAATTTCTATTCTAAGCCAGCAGGGCATGTTGTGGTTACATTTTAGCTCAGAACTTTACACCTTTACACACACTTCTGTATGAATCATATCAATATTCACAAATGGCATAGAATTATTTACAAAAGTCCAGACAGCTGGGCTGGCAGTATTTCCTTTTGTGACAAGGGTGTTCAATACTGTTGCTTAATTGTTCTTATGAAATAACAACTGTATAACAGGATAATATTTGTCCGGCCATAAGATACAGCAATTTGTTTGTCATTTTCTTTGGACAGTCTAGGGATTGTCCTTGTGCTTTACCTGGTTAAGAAGGACTTTTACCAATATTGTCTCTGATAACTAAACAGTTTAAGTCCTTCTAAGAAGCTGCATATAATTGCTTCTTTGTCCTATTCTGTTATGTACTGTATATCCAGCATTGACTATGTAAGGAAATACTGCTGATATTTAATTGCTGATATTTGAATTTTAATTGGTTGTTAAACAATTAACTTTTGGGCTATGTGTGCTTATATAAGCTGACTGTTTAACTTTCGTTATACAGTGATGAAGGGTTTTCTAACCCGAAAGCTTTGTTTGTAATAAACATTTTTTTTGCGCTATCCAGTCTTTTTCTGCCTTTGTTTGTACTCCAGTATGTGGACTGTGATTTTACTTTACATCTTGTTTGTTCTACTGTGTTTCTGTTTCAAGATATAAGAGTGTTTGCATTCATCTACAACACAGCCTTTGGGCGAGTCGGAAATTGAGTGACATTTTAAATGTGCACTCTAACCCACTTTTGAGACACTGAAATGAGATAGCACCATTGCAGAATGTTACTACACAACTTAACGAAGAGGAGAACACTTTTTTCAACAGTTAAACCTTCTTGAGAACAGGGTAAGAAAATATAAAATCTTACAGTGGCAGAGTTATAGCGTTGTAGCCTACCTTGAATTGGGTATTGTTCCCAGAGGGTTAAGAGTGTTAAAAATGCCCTCATATGCTAACTATCCAACTCACTAAAAGAATCACAGGCCTAAAGCAGATGCCCAATGCTGACCACCTTAACAAACTCCAGCTATACTCTGTCACATATCATCTACTCAGAGGCGATCTCTATTTAACATACAAGGCCATATCAAACGCAGAGCTGTTGGACATGCTACACTTAAAGAAATCCAATAAACCATGAAAAAGGTGCCCTGAAAGCGAACCAATAAAGCCACGGATGGAGGCAACCAGTATATGTAACATTTTATTAAAGAAAATAATAAATCACGCTAAAAACACTCCATTAACACTATTAAAAATCTGTTTTCATTTCGTCACACTTCATCAGATGTGGGTTAGACTAAAGAGCTGCCATTTTATATACATTCAAACCTGTGACATCAAAAGCCTTAAGCCAACCAGAATGAATTTCTAATATGAAATAAATTAATTAATTAAACTTTTCAAATTATAATAAAAACATTAAAAAATATTTATATGTGAGTATTATTACCAAAGATAAAATACTTGTAGAATGAATTAAAACACATTTGGATAAACACAGGATGATCATGAGTATAAATAAATAAATAAATAAAAATTATACGTTCCTTAATTCATTTGTGCATCAAAATCCAACGGATTTTTAATAGCATTAATGGAGTGTTTTTAGCGTGATTTATTATTTTCTTTAATAAAACGTTACATATAATGGTTGCCTCCATCCGTGGCTTTATTGGTTTGCTTTCAGTGCACCTTTTTCATGATTTATTGGATACACTAATAGACCGCCCATACATGTCAAGCAGAGTGTCTCTTTGGCCCTCTTCAAAAGGAACCTTGACGATTGGAAGGGAGAAAGGAAATTCACCCCAGGGATCACGTCAGTCACCCTGCTAGACAGGGGTCCAAGGAAGTAAATAGTGTGGGAAGAAATAGCCAGAGAATTGTTATGGCTAGGCTTGTATAGGCCCTAGGGCCGATAGTTTAGTACCAACCTATGAACTCTCTTACAAAAACGGCAAGAAATGAGCTTACAACTTGGTCTAAAATATGTGACCTTAATAAATGATTTTTTTTTTATATTGAGCTTGACTTAAAGCAAGAAATTGATGAGTTTGAAATTAAGCTTTCTTCCTCTGCAGTATTTACTAGATTTGTACGTGACTATGATAAGCTATTAAAGAAACTGTCTACACTTAATGACAGCCTTGAAAAAGCTAAAAAACATAAATTAAAGTGTAACATTAATGACTACAATAATGGCCAAATCTTTTCTTGGCCGAAATCTAAGCCTTTTAATGGCCATAAGACTATGAACTCTGTTATTGTTTCTAAAAGGCCAGCTGACTCACTTGATAACTTAGACAATGTCACTACACCTTTAATTAATAATGGAGACCGTATTCCTTTAAACAATAGTAATACTGCTTCGCAGGTTGCTAATAACAACGGATGAACCAATTGAGTGATGGCAACAACATCATATACGAGGCAGGCACAACCATCAAGATGTACTGGAGCCCCTGAAATGGGTTTCCAATATGGCACATTGCCAGTGCAGTTAAAACTACCAGAAGAAGTGATTACAAGGAAACGGGAATGCTCCAGAGGTCGCTCCATTCAAAGCAAATGTGGGAGAAGCAGGAGCTTCTCCATTAGCAAGTGACAATAAATAAAGGTACTGTGAGCCACTCGAACGTTGTGAATTTGTCCAAACTGGCTTTGACTTCTGCTGATTTTGCTTTATTTAACAAAGGGCTTAAATTTATCCCTTCGACATTAGAAGGTCTTAGTAATGCCCTTATTGATTTAAAACGTTTTTTTGAAATTTAGATTTGAAGCTGATTTTTAAACACAGTTCTGCATCTGATGTTTTTTTTAAATGTAAAAGTACTTTTTTACCTAATAGTCACCCTATTATTACTGCATTCCATAATCTATGTGATCTACAAATTAGACAACTGTAGGGTAAAGGTCGCTTTAGAAAGTTTTTTAACTTGACATCTGATGAACGTGATGCACTTGTTAAGTTAATCAAAAGCCATGATATTATTATTAAGGAAGCAGATAAAGGGGTTGCTATTGTCCTAATTGACAAAAAAAGATTATTTTGAAAAAATGAACTTGCATTTATCTGATGTTAGCGCTTCTAAAATTGTGAATAACAGTGATTTGATTATTTGTATTTCACATATTAATATGGCTATTTGTGATTTACAGGCAATGAATGATATTGATATTAATTTATTTAATTATTTTACTGTACCTGCTGCTAAAATACCTATTTTATATGGTCCACCCATAAGACTTATTGTCTCTGGACATGGGTGGATAACAGAATCTTTATCCATATACTTACAAAATAAGTAATCACTGTATTTGAAATATGTGCATAGTTATATTAAAGATACACCTGATTTTTTTATTAAGTTTGAAAGAGTAGCTCAGTACAAACCAACATGTTGAATTTTTGATGGTTGTTTTGAATATCCAGTCACTGTTCACAGTCATTCCCCATAATTATGGTATTCAAGCGATAAGAGAACTATTGTTAAGATATGGACACATGAATGGTAGACAGATAGAAAGAACATGTGAGCTATTAGAGATTGTATTAGAAAACAACTATTTCATATTCAATGATGATATTTTTCACCAAACATCAGGTGTAGCAATGGGTACTCCCATAGCTAATACCTACGCAAATTTAGTTTTGGATAAATGGGACTGTGACTTTATTTATGATGGACATATTGGTTTCTCAGGGAAGGTTCCTTATTTTAAACGTTTTGTTGATGATGTTTTCTTTTTGTGGCAGGGTAGTAAAAATTAACTTGACTCTTTTCTAGACTATTTGAATGCCAGCACTGATTTTCTTAGATTTACAATGACTTGCTCAACGTCATGTGTGAACTTTTTGGATGTTACTATTAAACACACTGATACTAATATTGAGACCATGGTTTTTAAAAAACCTGTGCATATGAATACGTTTTTACATTTCACCAGTATACATGCCCCACATATCTTTAAGGGCATTACTAAGACACAATTTTTGAGAATGAATAGACTCAATACCTCCACTGTGACCTATTTATAACGAGCTAATGAGCTTAGAAATAATTTCATGGAAAGAGGCTATGATGCAAAACTCCTAGATTGTGACATTAATGATACATTACACTTAAAGACATCTACAGCTAGACCTTATTTCTGTATGGAAGGTTATGAAGAGCAAAATAATATAGAAAGCTCTAATAGGAATATAGACAAACTATGTTAGATTACAACTTATAATAGAAATACACCTCAGATTGGAAATATTATTAACAACAATTGGTGTATATTAAGATCTTTACCAGAGTTATATTCTATTATTGGCCAAACACCTAGTTTTTTCGTATAGGAATTCAGCTAGCCTTAAACAGGAATTATGCTACAAAGATATAAATATTAAGAAATTAAGCTCAAATAAGACCCAAAACTATGCCCTGTCACAGTTGTTGTTGTGACATCATAAATAAAAATGACATTTTTATTCATCCAGTAAGTGGTAAGGAATATAAATTTCAATGTTTTGTAACATGTAATAGCACCCATCTAGTCTATCTTGCTACCTGTAAATTATGTACAGCTTTTTATATAGGTAAGTCAATTAGACATCTTAGGGATAGAATTATTGAACATAGATCTGATACACAGAGAAACATCATAACTAATTCCTTAGCAAAACATACTGATGAATTTGGAAATGGCCATATAGTTATTTTTATGGTGACAGACAAAGTCACTGCAAGCATAAGAAAAGGTGATATTAATAACAGACTGGAAATTAAGGAATATGAATGGATCTTAAGAATGAATGCTGATACTTTGCCAGACATTAACCAAAATGTTTCACAGAAACCAATATTAAAACATATGCAAATGTGCTTGCAATAGTTTTTTACTTTAGTTTTAATTGAATTTTAATTGGTTGTTAAACAATTAACTGTGTAAAAGCACTTACCTATTTATTAAAACCGTTTTAGTTATATGCTCCTGTTAAACAATTAACTTTTGGGCTGTGTGTGATTATATAAGCTGGCTGTTTTAACTTTTGTTATACACCGATGAAAGGCTTTTTAACCTGAACGCTTTGTTTTTTTGCACTATCCAGTCTTTTTCTGCCTTCGTTTGTACTGCAGTACGTGGACTGCAATTTTACTTTACATCTTGTTTGTTCTACTACGATATTTTGATGAAACACATCTAGTTCAAACATGCACCACCAAAAACAGCCAATCTTCTCAAACAATTATAAGGTAACCAAGTAGAGAATACGATCACCAGAGCTGTAAAAATACTAATTTATTCACAGGTAAGCACTTTTGTACAACACTTCATCAGACCATAAAATAAACAAGTAGCAACCATCCTCTTATACACATCAATTAACCAATAAACCTGTCAAACCATTTACACTCAAAATAAAATCACAGCTACAATTATTTAATGAATAAGCCTCCGTGCTTTCAAGTGGGGTTTTAAAGGAGTACATTCATTTAAAGCAAAACCTTTATCTGCCTCCAATGTTAAAATCCATCGCAGTTCCTCATTCTCAATTCCATTCTGCATACCACCTCCCCTGTTGTTCTCATATAGGGTACGTAGTACCATAAACCTCCAACGTTAAAATCCATCGCAGTTCCTCATTCTCAATTCCATTCTGCATACTACCTCCCCTGTTGTTCTCATATAGGGTACATAGTACCATAAACCTCCAACGTTAAAATCCATCGCAGTTCCTCATTCTCATTTCCATTCTGCATACCACCTCCCCTGTTGTTCTCATATAGGGTACATCGTACCATAAACCTCCAATGTTAAAATCCATCGCAGTTCCCCATTCTCAATTCCATTCTGCATACTACCTCCCCTGTTGTTCTCATATAGGGTACATAGTACCATAAACCTCCAACGTTAAAATCCATCGCAGTTCCTCATTCTCAATTCCATTCTGCATACCACCTCCCCTGTTGTTCTCATATAAGGTATGTAGTACCATAAACTCAGAAGAGTGTGCTTTCATCTGTTTGACATGCCTATTTAGGGCATTTGTTGGCACATCTCTCCTTATACCCCCTAAGTGTTCTAGTACCCTATCCTTTAGTCTCCTGCTAGTCATCCCTACATAAACACACCGGCATTTTTTGCAGGTAGCTATATATACCAAATTGGTACTAGTATGATCTGCATACAAGTTGACATTAAAGCTGGCTCCTGTGCCAGGATGAACAAAGAACTTCTTCCTAGAGATATAGAGGCATGCCTTACAAGATTGAGATGGGAATGTTCCTTTTCTGTCAGATATTATAGCTAGGTTCTTCTCTTTCGTGTAGCACAACTTACGTTTCAGCGATGAGGCATTTTTAAAGGCAAACGCTGGACTATGTCCGACAACACCCTTGATTTTTCATCAACTAATAAAACCTGCCAATTACATTTTATTGTGTCACACACAACACCAATGTTATTAGTAAACATTAAAGTCAGCCTCAACTTTCCGTCTATCTCACTTTATTATTTTTATCTCTATCACTCCCTTTCTCAGAAAAGAATGGTTTACCAACACTGTCTCTAAGCTATTTCACTTGAGAGGCTGTTTGTAACACCTCTTCTTCTTTGTAACCTCTCTCAATAAATTATTTACTCAGCCTGTCAAAGGCTGCATCCATTATTCGTAGGTCTGTATGTAATGTTGAAATTCTTAAAAATTCCCCCTTTATATTATTTCTAAAAACATAATTAGGATGCATGGTGGAACAATGTAATTTATTGTTCTTCCAGCAGGGTTTCTTGTATACTCTCATATCAAAGTCACCATTAGAATCTCTAGACATAAGCACATCTTAGAATCCCATACTAAGACAAGAAATTTTTGCATCTACAAACCTTTTGTAAAAGACTACATGTTCCTTGTACATCTCATTCTTAATTACACGTTCATCTTCCCAAAAGGCCATAACCAAGTTGGCATAGTTACTGGCACATGCTGTGCCCATAGCTATGCCTAACTTCTGTAGTAGTAAACATCTTTAAAAATACAAATGTTAAATTCCAACACTAACAATAACAGGGAAATAATCAAATTAATTTGTGAAACTGTGTATCCTTTGTTATTAGATAAAATAGATTTCACAGCATGTGTGCCGTAGTCATTTGGAATGACTGTAAATAATGTACTGGCATCTAATGTCACTAACACCAAGTCTGCCTTACTTAGATAATCCTTCAAAAAAGCATGTCGATAAACCAAAAAATCTTCCGCAGGGGCTTCATTCAGGGCCACCCTTAATTTGTCTTCCACATAAATAAACACTAGCTCCATAATCCACCCTTGACCTGCTACTAGGGGTCTCACTGGGGGTAACTTAGCATGCTTGTGTATTTTTGGAAGACCATGCATGGTTGGGAACAATGGTTCATCCACACTAAAGTAAGAATACAAATCATAAGTTAGCAATCCCGAAATAAACAACTCATACAACTCATTTTGAAATATTGCAATATACCTTCTGGCCTTTAATAAATTGATGGGTTCGTATACGCTTTCATCTGTTAAATGCCTCATCATACTATCAGTATAAAATACTGAATCCATAACTATAATAGCGCCGCCCTTATCAGCAGGGCAGATGCAGAGTTTACTATTCGTGCTAAGCTGCTGTAAAACTAAGCGTTCATTGAAGCTTAAATTATAGAAGCTTTTTCCTTTTGTTTTTCTGCAAAAAAGAAAATCAAAGTGGTCATTTTCACATAAATTCACAAACACTAATATTAGCAGATGTAATGGAGGTTTCAATAAGCTTGTTTTTTTAAAACTTATTACTCTGCATAGAACAACCATCAAACAGCAACCTCAACATAACATTTCTCGCAAACCAGCATATGTCCAGCATAACATCACTATAAATGGATTTCACAGATGGAATAAAGGATAACCCCATTATTCAAAAGACTTAATTGCTGTTCAGTCAATTGAACAAGTGTTTTCACTGTTTCCCTTTTTTCTTGCCTTGTACTGGAGTCCAGTCGTTGTCTTCTGATGCTCGCCTCTTGATTCTCCCTCTGCTTACCGACCATTGCTTGTTCTGTTTCCTCTGCCATTTCAGAGGAGCTGAAAGAACCAGAAGTGAACCATTGTTCAAGTGTTCTAAGTTTAAAGGAGCTGTTGTATTGGATCTCTTTGATCTTGCACCTAAGGCTTTCTTACTAGTTCCTTCATTTGGTGAGATAACATCATTCTTGCCATTATAGTCATTAATAGGTGTTGTAAAATCAAGAACATCACTACTGACTTCTTTAGATTAATTTTTAATAGTTACATCGGGTTCTTGCAACTGCACAGAGCTATCAGTTGTAGCCAAAGCTCCCCCTCTGTGGCCAAACAAAAACATGACCATTACAAAAATCATTATAGTCTCTCAAAAATATCTGTTTTTTAAGTTGCTGCATCTTAAGATCAAATCTGGAAATATTCTCCAACACTCGATCAATCTCTTGTAAACAGGCTTCATGCAAAAAAAGTCTGTTTAATAATGGCAAATTCTTTATCAATTTCAAAAGCTAGCCCAGTCAAAATTGGTTTGAAAAACCCGAGCAACTAATGCATATAATTGAAGCTAAGTTCTAAATTAAAGGCTTGCCATTGTTTCAACAGCTCAGGGTATTGGCCCACATAAGTAGGCATACAAAATACAAGTAAACCTGTAGGAACCAGCTTGTGGTGCAAACATGCTTCAAGCTGGAACCTTTGCCATTGAAGTTTTTTCAATTTATACATTTTATTCTCAAGTTCATTCAAATTGCTTGCAAACATGGGTAGATGTAAAGTTGCTCCTTCCAGGACAGCCGATGTTTGAGATAAATTCAGTGCTATAAAAGGATTACTGTCCAAAGAAAAACCTTTCCTGTAATGATCCTTACTGCAATGGCTGGACATGGATTATATCCCAGTTTCAGGTCGACAGAACTCCCTTCAGTCATGGATGTAGGTGCACAAAAATACAGCTAGTTCGAATATGTACCATCAAAAGACAGCCAATCTTCTCAAACAAGTATTAGGTAACCAAGTAGAAAATACGATCACCAGAGCTGTAAAAAAATACTAATTTATTCACAGGTAAGGTAGTAGAACACTTAGGGGATATAAAGAGAGATGTGCCAACAAATATCCTAAATAAACATGTCAAACAGATGAATGGACACTCTTTTGAGTTTATGGTACTATGTACCCTATATGAGAACAACAGGGGAGGAAGTATGCAGAATGGAATTGAGAATGAGGAACTGCGATGGATTTTAACGTTGGAGGTTTATGGTACTACATACCTTATATGAGAACAACAGGGGAGGTAGTATGCAGAATGGAATTGAGAATGAGGAACTGCGATGGATTTTAACATTGGAGGTTTATGGTACTACGTACCCTATATGAGAACAACAGGGGAGGTGGTATGCAGAATGGAATTGAGAATGGGGAACTGCGATGGATTTTAACATTGGAGGCAGATAAAGGTTTTGCTTTAAATGAATGCACTCCTTTAAAACTCCACTTGAAAGCACAGAGGCTTATTCATTAAACAATTGTAGCTGTGATTTTATTTTGAGTGTAAATAGTGTGATATGTTTATTGGTCAACTGATATGTATAAAAGGATGGTTGCTACTTGTTTATTTTATGGTCTGATGAAGTGTTGTACAAAAGCGCTTACCTGTGAATAAATTAGTATTTTTATACAGCTCTGGTGGTCGTATTTTCTACTTGGTTACAATTTTTATATTACAGATATTTATTTATTTATTGCATTTGTTTACCAGGATAGAAAGCTACTCCTTTTCAGTGGAGGCCCAAGGAGAAAAGCTCAAGAAAAATTCTAACATTACATAAAGAATGTAATAAACAGATGTAAACAAGTAATCAACAAATATGCAAAATGTAAACAGACTATCATTAATTAATAGCAGCATCATGTAATGAACTATGATACTTTTTCCAGAGAAAAGAGATTACCTAAAGAAGATAGTAAACAGAGGTATAAAAGTAATCACCAGACATATACAAATAATAAACAAATATACAACATTTAGACAGAGTATCATTAATTAATAGCAGCATCATGCAAAGAACTATGAAAATTATTTGGAACTGAACTTAGTAGAAGGACAGAGGGGGAGGAAATGGAGGATTAGTAGTAAGAGGAGAGAAGTAACATTTTAGTTTAGGTAGTAGGAAGAAGTTTGAGAGGGCCAGTACAAGGAGGAGATTCCAGACAAATAACTAAAGGTATTGTGCTTGGAAAGAATCACAGATATAAGGGGCAGGATATTTACCATCTAGGAGCTTAACATGTACAGAGCCAGGTATCTTATAGGTAGGCTCACCATCTAGGAGCTTAACATGTACAGAGCCAGGTATCGTATAGGTAGGCTCACCATCTAGGAGCTTAACATGTACAGAGCCAGGTATCTTATAGGTAGGCTCACCATCTAGGAGCTTAACATGTACAGAGCCAGGTATCTTATAGGTAGGCTCACCATCTAGGAGCTTAACATGTACAGAGCCAGGTATCGTATAGGTAGGCTCACCATCTAGGAGCTTAACATGTACAGAGCCAGGTATCGTATAGGTAGGCTCACCATCTAGGAGCTTAACATGTACAGAGCCAGGTATCTTATAGGTAGGCTCACCATCTAGGAGCTTAACATGCACAGAGCCAGGTATCTTATAGGTAGGCTCACCATCTAGGAGCTTAACATGTACAGAGCCAGGTATCTTATAGGTAGGCTCACCATCTAGGAGCTTAACATGTACAGAGCCAGGTATCTTATAGGTAGACTCACCATCTAGGAGCTTAACATGTACAGAGCCAGGTATCTTATAGGTAGGCTCACCATCTAGGAGCTTAACATGTACAGAGCCAGGTATCTTATAGGTAGGCTCACCATCTAGGAGCTTAACATGTACAGAGCCAGGTATCGTATAGGTAGGCTCACCATCTAGGAGCTTAACATGTACAGAGCCAGGTATCTTATAGGTAGGCTCACCATCTAGGAGCTTAACATGTACAGAGCCAGGTATCTTATAGGTAGGCTCACCATCTAGGAGCTTAACATGTACAGAGCCAGGTATCTTATAGGTAGGCTCACCATCTAGGAGCTTAACATGTACAGAGCCAGGTATCTTATAGGTAGGCTCACCATCTAGGAGCTTAACATGTACAGAGCCAGGTATCTTATAGGTAGGCTCACCATCTAGGAGCTTAACATGTACAGAGCCAGGTATCTTATAGGTAGGCTCACCATCTAGGAGCTTAACATGTACAGAGCCAGGTATCTTATAGGTAGGCTCACCATCTAGGAGCTTAACATGTACAGAGCCAGGTATCTTATAGGTAGGCTCACCATCTAGGAGCTTAACATGTACAGAGCCAGGTATCTTATAGGTAGGCTCACCATCTAGGAGCTTAACATGTACAGAGCCAGGTATCTTATAGGTAGGCTCACCATCTAGGAGCTTAACATGTACAGAGCCAGGTATCTTATAGGTAGGCTCACCATCTAGGAGCTTAACATGTACAGAGCCAGGTATCTTATAGGTAGGCTCACCATCTAGGAGCTTAACATGTACAGAGCCAGGTATCTTATAGGTAGGCTCACCATCTAGGAGCTTAACATGTACAGAGCCAGGTATCTTATAGGTAGGCTCACCATCTAGGAGCTTAACATGTACAGAGCCAGGTATCTTATAGGTAGGCTCACCATCTAGGAGCTTAACATGTACAGAGCCAGGTATCTTATAGGTAGGCTCACCATCTAGGAGCTTAACATGTACAGAGCCAGGTATCTTATAGGTAGGCTCACCATCTAGGAGCTTAACATGTACAGAGCCAGGTATCTTATAGGTAGGCTCACCATCTAGGAGCTTAACATGTACAGAGCCAGGTATCTTATAGGTAGGCTCACCATCTAGGAGCTTAACATGTACAGAGCCAGGTATCTTATAGGTAGGCTCACCATCTAGGAGCTTAACATGTACAGAGCCAGGTATCTTATAGGTAGGCTCACCATCTAGGAGCTTAACATGTACAGAGCCAGGTATCTTATAGGTAGGCTCACCATCTAGGAGCTTAACATGTACAGAGCCAGGTATCTTATAGGTAGGCTCACCATCTAGGAGCTTAACATGTACAGAGCCAGGTATCTTATAGGTAGGCTCACCATCTAGGAGCTTAACATGTACAGAGCCAGGTATCTTATAGGTAGGCTCACCATCTAGGAGCTTAACATGTACAGAGCCAGGTATCTTATAGGTAGGCTCACCATCTAGGAGCTTAACATGTACAGAGCCAGGTATCTTATAGGTAGGCTCACCATCTAGGAGCTTAACATGTACAGAGCCAGGTATCTTATAGGTAGGCTCACCATCTAGGAGCTTAACATGTACAGAGCCAGGTATCTTATAGGTAGGCTCACCATCTAGGAGCTTAACATGTACAGAGCCAGGTATCTTATAGGTAGGCTCACCATCTAGGAGCTTAACATGTACAGAGCCAGGTATCTTATAGGTAGGCTCACCATCTAGGAGCTTAACATGTACAGAGCCAGGTATCTTATAGGTAGGCTCACCATCTAGGAGCTTAACATGTACAGAGCCAGGTATCTTATAGGTAGGCTCACCATCTAGGAGCTTAACATGTACAGAGCCAGGTATCTTATAGGTAGGCTCACCATCTAGGAGCTTAACATGTACAGAGCCAGGTATCTTATAGGTAGGCTCACCATCTAGGAGCTTAACATGTACAGAGCCAGGTATCTTATAGGTAGGCTCACCATCTAGGAGCTTAACATGTACAGAGCCAGGTATCTTATAGGTAGGCTCACCATCTAGGAGCTTAACATGTACAGAGCCAGGTATCTTATAGGTAGGCTCACCATCTAGGAGCTTAACATGTACAGAGCCAGGTATCTTATAGGTAGGCTCACCATCTAGGAGCTTAACATGTACAGAGCCAGGTATCTTATAGGTAGGCTCACCATCTAGGAGCTTAACATGTACAGAGCCAGGTATCTTATAGGTAGGCTCACCATCTAGGAGCTTAACATGTACAGAGCCAGGTATCTTATAGGTAGGCTCACCATCTAGGAGCTTAACATGTACAGAGCCAGGTATCTTATAGGTAGGCTCACCATCTAGGAGCTTAACATGTACAGAGCCAGGTATCTTATAGGTAGGCTCACCATCTAGGAGCTTAACATGTACAGAGCCAGGTATCTTATAGGTAGGCTCACCATCTAGGAGCTTAACATGTACAGAGCCAGGTATCTTATAGGTAGGCTCACCATCTAGGAGCTTAACATGTACAGAGCCAGGTATCTTATAGGTAGGCTCACCATCTAGGAGCTTAACATGTACAGAGCCAGGTATCTTATAGGTAGGCTCACCATCTAGGAGCTTAACATGTACAGAGCCAGGTATCTTATAGGTAGGCTCACCATCTAGGAGCTTAACATGTACAGAGCCAGGTATCTTATAGGTAGGCTCACCATCTAGGAGCTTAACATGTACAGAGCCAGGTATCTTATAGGTAGGCTCACCATCTAGGAGCTTAACATGTACAGAGCCAGGTATCTTATAGGTAGGCTCACCATCTAGGAGCTTAACATGTACAGAGCCAGGTATCTTATAGGTAGGCTCACCATCTAGGAGCTTAACATGTACAGAGCCAGGTATCTTATAGGTAGGCTCACCATCTAGGAGCTTAACATGTACAGAGCCAGGTATCTTATAGGTAGGCTCACCATCTAGGAGCTTAACATGTACAGAGCCAGGTATCTTATAGGTAGGCTCACCATCTAGGAGCTTAACATGTACAGAGCCAGGTATCTTATAGGTAGGCTCACCATCTAGGAGCTTAACATGTACAGAGCCAGGTATCTTATAGGTAGGCTCACCATCTAGGAGCTTAACATGTACAGAGCCAGGTATCTTATAGGTAGGCTCACCATCTAGGAGCTTAACATGTACAGAGCCAGGTATCTTATAGGTAGGCTCACCATCTAGGAGCTTAACATGTACAGAGCCAGGTATCTTATAGGTAGGCTCACCATCTAGGAGCTTAACATGTACAGAGCCAGGTATCTTATAGGTAGGCTCACCATCTAGGAGCTTAACATGTACAGAGCCAGGTATCTTATAGGTAGGCTCACCATCTAGGAGCTTAACATGTACAGAGCCAGGTATCTTATAGGTAGGCTCACCATCTAGGAGCTTAACATGTACAGAGCCAGGTATCTTATAGGTAGGCTCACCATCTAGGAGCTTAACATGTACAGAGCCAGGTATCTTATAGGTAGGCTCACCATCTAGGAGCTTAACATGTACAGAGCCAGGTATCTTATAGGTAGGCTCACCATCTAGGAGCTTAACATGTACAGAGCCAGGTATCTTATAGGTAGGCTCACCATCTAGGAGCTTAACATGTACAGAGCCAGGTATCTTATAGGTAGGCTCACCATCTAGGAGCTTAACATGTACAGAGCCAGGTATCTTATAGGTAGGCTCACCATCTAGGAGCTTAACATGTACAGAGCCAGGTATCTTATAGGTAGGCTCACCATCTAGGAGCTTAACATGTACAGAGCCAGGTATCTTATAGGTAGGCTCACCATCTAGGAGCTTAACATGTACAGAGCCAGGTATCTTATAGGTAGGCTCACCATCTAGGAGCTTAACATGTACAGAGCCAGGTATCTTATAGGTAGGCTCACCATCTAGGAGCTTAACATGTACAGAGCCAGGTATCTTATAGGTAGGCTCACCATCTAGGAGCTTAACATGTACAGAGCCAGGTATCTTATAGGTAGGCTCACCATCTAGGAGCTTAACATGTACAGAGCCAGGTATCTTATAGGTAGGCTCACCATCTAGGAGCTTAACATGTACAGAGCCAGGTATCTTATAGGTAGGCTCACCATCTAGGAGCTTAACATGTACAGAGCCAGGTATCTTATAGGTAGGCTCACCATCTAGGAGCTTAACATGTACAGAGCCAGGTATCTTATAGGTAGGCTCACCATCTAGGAGCTTAACATGTACAGAGCCAGGTATCTTATAGGTAGGCTCACCATCTAGGAGCTTAACATGTACAGAGCCAGGTATCTTATAGGTAGGCTCACCATCTAGGAGCTTAACATGTACAGAGCCAGGTATCTTATAGGTAGGCTCACCATCTAGGAGCTTAACATGTACAGAGCCAGGTATCTTATAGGTAGGCTCACCATCTAGGAGCTTAACATGTACAGAGCCAGGTATCTTATAGGTAGGCTCACCATCTAGGAGCTTAACATGTACAGAGCCAGGTATCTTATAGGTAGGCTCACCATCTAGGAGCTTAACATGTACAGAGCCAGGTATCTTATAGGTAGGCTCACCATCTAGGAGCTTAACATGTACAGAGCCAGGTATCTTATAGGTAGGCTCACCATCTAGGAGCTTAACATGTACAGAGCCAGGTATCTTATAGGTAGGCTCACCATCTAGGAGCTTAACATGTACAGAGCCAGGTATCTTATAGGTAGGCTCACCATCTAGGAGCTTAACATGTACAGAGCCAGGTATCTTATAGGTAGGCTCACCATCTAGGAGCTTAACATGTACAGAGCCAGGTATCTTATAGGTAGGCTCACCATCTAGGAGCTTAACATGTACAGAGCCAGGTATCTTATAGGTAGGCTCACCATCTAGGAGCTTAACATGTACAGAGCCAGGTATCTTATAGGTAGGCTCACCATCTAGGAGCTTAACATGTACAGAGCCAGGTATCTTATAGGTAGGCTCACCATCTAGGAGCTTAACATGTACAGAGCCAGGTATCTTATAGGTAGGCTCACCATCTAGGAGCTTAACATGTACAGAGCCAGGTATCTTATAGGTAGGCTCACCATCTAGGAGCTTAACATGTACAGAGCCAGGTATCTTATAGGTAGGCTCACCATCTAGGAGCTTAACATGTACAGAGCCAGGTATCTTATAGGTAGGCTCACCATCTAGGAGCTTAACATGTACAGAGCCAGGTATCTTATAGGTAGGCTCACCATCTAGGAGCTTAACATGTACAGAGCCAGGTATCTTATAGGTAGGCTCACCATCTAGGAGCTTAACATGTACAGAGCCAGGTATCTTATAGGTAGGCTCACCATCTAGGAGCTTAACATGTACAGAGCCAGGTATCTTATAGGTAGGCTCACCATCTAGGAGCTTAACATGTACAGAGCCAGGTATCTTATAGGTAGGCTCACCATCTAGGAGCTTAACATGTACAGAGCCAGGTATCTTATAGGTAGGCTCACCATCTAGGAGCTTAACATGTACAGAGCCAGGTATCTTATAGGTAGGCTCACCATCTAGGAGCTTAACATGTACAGAGCCAGGTATCTTATAGGTAGGCTCACCATCTAGGAGCTTAACATGTACAGAGCCAGGTATCTTATAGGTAGGCTCACCATCTAGGAGCTTAACATGTACAGAGCCAGGTATCTTATAGGTAGGCTCACCATCTAGGAGCTTAACATGTACAGAGCCAGGTATCTTATAGGTAGGCTCACCATCTAGGAGCTTAACATGTACAGAGCCAGGTATCTTATAGGTAGGCTCACCATCTAGGAGCTTAACATGTACAGAGCCAGGTATCTTATAGGTAGGCTCACCATCTAGGAGCTTAACATGTACAGAGCCAGGTATCTTATAGGTAGGCTCACCATCTAGGAGCTTAACATGTACAGAGCCAGGTATCTTATAGGTAGGCTCACCATCTAGGAGCTTAACATGTACAGAGCCAGGTATCTTATAGGTAGGCTCACCATCTAGGAGCTTAACATGTACAGAGCCAGGTATCTTATAGGTAGGCTCACCATCTAGGAGCTTAACATGTACAGAGCCAGGTATCTTATAGGTAGGCTCACCATCTAGGAGCTTAACATGTACAGAGCCAGGTATCTTATAGGTAGGCTCACCATCTAGGAGCTTAACATGTACAGAGCCAGGTATCTTATAGGTAGGCTCACCATCTAGGAGCTTAACATGTACAGAGCCAGGTATCTTATAGGTAGGCTCACCATCTAGGAGCTTAACATGTACAGAGCCAGGTATCTTATAGGTAGGCTCACCATCTAGGAGCTTAACATGTACAGAGCCAGGTATCTTATAGGTAGGCTCACCATCTAGGAGCTTAACATGTACAGAGCCAGGTATCTTATAGGTAGGCTCACCATCTAGGAGCTTAACATGTACAGAGCCAGGTATCTTATAGGTAGGCTCACCATCTAGGAGCTTAACATGTACAGAGCCAGGTATCTTATAGGTAGGCTCACCATCTAGGAGCTTAACATGTACAGAGCCAGGTATCTTATAGGTAGGCTCACCATCTAGGAGCTTAACATGTACAGAGCCAGGTATCTTATAGGTAGGCTCACCATCTAGGAGCTTAACATGTACAGAGCCAGGTATCTTATAGGTAGGCTCACCATCTAGGAGCTTAACATGTACAGAGCCAGGTATCTTATAGGTAGGCTCACCATCTAGGAGCTTAACATGTACAGAGCCAGGTATCTTATAGGTAGGCTCACCATCTAGGAGCTTAACATGTACAGAGCCAGGTATCTTATAGGTAGGCTCACCATCTAGGAGCTTAACATGTACAGAGCCAGGTATCTTATAGGTAGGCTCACCATCTAGGAGCTTAACATGTACAGAGCCAGGTATCTTATAGGTAGGCTCACCATCTAGGAGCTTAACATGTACAGAGCCAGGTATCTTATAGGTAGGCTCACCATCTAGGAGCTTAACATGTACAGAGCCAGGTATCTTATAGGTAGGCTCACCATCTAGGAGCTTAACATGTACAGAGCCAGGTATCTTATAGGTAGGCTCACCATCTAGGAGCTTAACATGTACAGAGCCAGGTATCTTATAGGTAGGCTCACCATCTAGGAGCTTAACATGTACAGAGCCAGGTATCTTATAGGTAGGCTCACCATCTAGGAGCTTAACATGTACAGAGCCAGGTATCTTATAGGTAGGCTCACCATCTAGGAGCTTAACATGTACAGAGCCAGGTATCTTATAGGTAGGCTCACCATCTAGGAGCTTAACATGTACAGAGCCAGGTATCTTATAGGTAGGCTCACCATCTAGGAGCTTAACATGTACAGAGCCAGGTATCTTATAGGTAGGCTCACCATCTAGGAGCTTAACATGTACAGAGCCAGGTATCTTATAGGTAGGCTCACCATCTAGGAGCTTAACATGTACAGAGCCAGGTATCTTATAGGTAGGCTCACCATCTAGGAGCTTAACATGTACAGAGCCAGGTATCTTATAGGTAGGCTCACCATCTAGGAGCTTAACATGTACAGAGCCAGGTATCTTATAGGTAGGCTCACCATCTAGGAGCTTAACATGTACAGAGCCAGGTATCTTATAGGTAGGCTCACCATCTAGGAGCTTAACATGTACAGAGCCAGGTATCTTATAGGTAGGCTCACCATCTAGGAGCTTAACATGTACAGAGCCAGGTATCTTATAGGTAGGCTCACCATCTAGGAGCTTAACATGTACAGAGCCAGGTATCTTATAGGTAGGCTCACCATCTAGGAGCTTAACATGTACAGAGCCAGGTATCTTATAGGTAGGCTCACCATCTAGGAGCTTAACATGTACAGAGCCAGGTATCTTATAGGTAGGCTCACCATCTAGGAGCTTAACATGTACAGAGCCAGGTATCTTATAGGTAGGCTCACCATCTAGGAGCTTAACATGTACAGAGCCAGGTATCTTATAGGTAGGCTCACCATCTAGGAGCTTAACATGTACAGAGCCAGGTATCTTATAGGTAGGCTCACCATCTAGGAGCTTAACATGTACAGAGCCAGGTATCTTATAGGTAGGCTCACCATCTAGGAGCTTAACATGTACAGAGCCAGGTATCTTATAGGTAGGCTCACCATCTAGGAGCTTAACATGTACAGAGCCAGGTATCTTATAGGTAGGCTCACCATCTAGGAGCTTAACATGTACAGAGCCAGGTATCTTATAGGTAGGCTCACCATCTAGGAGCTTAACATGTACAGAGCCAGGTATCTTATAGGTAGGCTCACCATCTAGGAGCTTAACATGTACAGAGCCAGGTATCTTATAGGTAGGCTCACCATCTAGGAGCTTAACATGTACAGAGCCAGGTATCTTATAGGTAGGCTCACCATCTAGGAGCTTAACATGTACAGAGCCAGGTATCTTATAGGTAGGCTCACCATCTAGGAGCTTAACATGTACAGAGCCAGGTATCTTATAGGTAGGCTCACCATCTAGGAGCTTAACATGTACAGAGCCAGGTATCTTATAGGTAGGCTCACCATCTAGGAGCTTAACATGTACAGAGCCAGGTATCTTATAGGTAGGCTCACCATCTAGGAGCTTAACATGTACAGAGCCAGGTATCTTATAGGTAGGCTCACCATCTAGGAGCTTAACATGTACAGAGCCAGGTATCTTATAGGTAGGCTCACCATCTAGGAGCTTAACATGTACAGAGCCAGGTATCTTATAGGTAGGCTCACCATCTAGGAGCTTAACATGTACAGAGCCAGGTATCTTATAGGTAGGCTCACCATCTAGGAGCTTAACATGTACAGAGCCAGGTATCTTATAGGTAGGCTCACCATCTAGGAGCTTAACATGTACAGAGCCAGGTATCTTATAGGTAGGCTCACCATCTAGGAGCTTAACATGTACAGAGCCAGGTATCTTATAGGTAGGCTCACCATCTAGGAGCTTAACATGTACAGAGCCAGGTATCGTATAGGTAGGCTCACCATCTAGGAGCTTAACATGTACAGAGCCAGGTATCTTATAGGTAGGCTCACCATCTAGGAGCTTAACATGTACAGAGCCAGGTATCTTATAGGTAGGCTCACCATCTAGGAGCTTAACATGTACAGAGCCAGGTATCTTATAGGTAGGCTCACCATCTAGGAGCTTAACATGTACAGAGCCAGGTATCTTATAGGTAGGCTCACCATCTAGGAGCTTAACATGTACAGAGCCAGGTATCTTATAGGTAGGCTCACCATCTAGGAGCTTAACATGTACAGAGCCAGGTATCTTATAGGTAGGCTCACCATCTAGGAGCTTAACATGTACAGAGCCAGGTATCTTATAGGTAGGCTCACCATCTAGGAGCTTAACATGTACAGAGCCAGGTATCTTATAGGTAGGCTCACCATCTAGGAGCTTAACATGTACAGAGCCAGGTATCTTATAGGTAGGCTCACCATCTAGGAGCTTAACATGTACAGAGCCAGGTATCTTATAGGTAGGCTCACCATCTAGGAGCTTAACATGTACAGAGCCAGGTATCTTATAGGTAGGCTCACCATCTAGGAGCTTAACATGTACAGAGCCAGGTATCTTATAGGTAGGCTCACCATCTAGGAGCTTAACATGTACAGAGCCAGGTATCTTATAGGTAGGCTCACCATCTAGGAGCTTAACATGTACAGAGCCAGGTATCTTATAGGTAGGCTCACCATCTAGGAGCTTAACATGTACAGAGCCAGGTATCTTATAGGTAGGCTCACCATCTAGGAGCTTAACATGTACAGAGCCAGGTATCTTATAGGTAGGCTCACCATCTAGGAGCTTAACATGTACAGAGCCAGGTATCTTATAGGTAGGCTCACCATCTAGGAGCTTAACATGTACAGAGCCAGGTATCTTATAGGTAGGCTCACCATCTAGGAGCTTAACATGTACAGAGCCAGGTATCTTATAGGTAGGCTCACCATCTAGGAGCTTAACATGTACAGAGCCAGGTATCTTATAGGTAGGCTCACCATCTAGGAGCTTAACATGTACAGAGCCAGGTATCTTATAGGTAGGCTCACCATCTAGGAGCTTAACATGTACAGAGCCAGGTATCTTATAGGTAGGCTCACCATCTAGGAGCTTAACATGTACAGAGCCAGGTATCTTATAGGTAGGCTCACCATCTAGGAGCTTAACATGTACAGAGCCAGGTATCTTATAGGTAGGCTCACCATCTAGGAGCTTAACATGTACAGAGCCAGGTATCTTATAGGTAGGCTCACCATCTAGGAGCTTAACATGTACAGAGCCAGGTATCTTATAGGTAGGCTCACCATCTAGGAGCTTAACATGTACAGAGCCAGGTATCTTATAGGTAGGCTCACCATCTAGGAGCTTAACATGTACAGAGCCAGGTATCTTATAGGTAGGCTCACCATCTAGGAGCTTAACATGTACAGAGCCAGGTATCTTATAGGTAGGCTCACCATCTAGGAGCTTAACATGTACAGAGCCAGGTATCTTATAGGTAGGCTCACCATCTAGGAGCTTAACATGTACAGAGCCAGGTATCTTATAGGTAGGCTCACCATCTAGGAGCTTAACATGTACAGAGCCAGGTATCTTATAGGTAGGCTCACCATCTAGGAGCTTAACATGTACAGAGCCAGGTATCTTATAGGTAGGCTCACCATCTAGGAGCTTAACATGTACAGAGCCAGGTATCTTATAGGTAGGCTCACCATCTAGGAGCTTAACATGTACAGAGCCAGGTATCTTATAGGTAGGCTCACCATCTAGGAGCTTAACATGTACAGAGCCAGGTATCTTATAGGTAGGCTCACCATCTAGGAGCTTAACATGTACAGAGCCAGGTATCTTATAGGTAGGCTCACCATCTAGGAGCTTAACATGTACAGAGCCAGGTATCTTATAGGTAGGCTCACCATCTAGGAGCTTAACATGTACAGAGCCAGGTATCTTATAGGTAGGCTCACCATCTAGGAGCTTAACATGTACAGAGCCAGGTATCTTATAGGTAGGCTCACCATCTAGGAGCTTAACATGTACAGAGCCAGGTATCTTATAGGTAGGCTCACCATCTAGGAGCTTAACATGTACAGAGCCAGGTATCTTATAGGTAGGCTCACCATCTAGGAGCTTAACATGTACAGAGCCAGGTATCTTATAGGTAGGCTCACCATCTAGGAGCTTAACATGTACAGAGCCAGGTATCTTATAGGTAGGCTCACCATCTAGGAGCTTAACATGTACAGAGCCAGGTATCTTATAGGTAGGCTCACCATCTAGGAGCTTAACATGTACAGAGCCAGGTATCTTATAGGTAGGCTCACCATCTAGGAGCTTAACATGTACAGAGCCAGGTATCTTATAGGTAGGCTCACCATCTAGGAGCTTAACATGTACAGAGCCAGGTATCTTATAGGTAGGCTCACCATCTAGGAGCTTAACATGTACAGAGCCAGGTATCTTATAGGTAGGCTCACCATCTAGGAGCTTAACATGTACAGAGCCAGGTATCTTATAGGTAGGCTCACCATCTAGGAGCTTAACATGTACAGAGCCAGGTATCTTATAGGTAGGCTCACCATCTAGGAGCTTAACATGTACAGAGCCAGGTATCTTATAGGTAGGCTCACCATCTAGGAGCTTAACATGTACAGAGCCAGGTATCTTATAGGTAGGCTCACCATCTAGGAGCTTAACATGTACAGAGCCAGGTATCTTATAGGTAGGCTCACCATCTAGGAGCTTAACATTA